>NW_009952478.1:1629058-1636520 GCF_000747805.2 Chaetura pelagica | reverse complement strand
AAAAAAAAATAATCAAGGTTCCTTAGGGTGTTTTTTACTTTTTTCCAGCAATTAAATCTCAATACTAGTTGAAGATGCTCATCACTTTTCTATTTTTATGATGAGGTTTTGCACTTTCTGCACCTGGGAAGATATGACAGGAACATCACTAGACGTAGGACTAAGACTTTGCCTCTTCTGCAAGATAGAAAAAAAAATTACCCAACCTTACAGTCCTCTACCACAAGCCAGCTGGCTTGCCTATAAAGTTGGATGCCAAAAAAAAATTAAAAAAATCAACATTGATAAGTTTTAGACCTCAGAAGTAACAGATGTATTTAACCCACCCTACTGTATTTTCATTTTAGATTTCCCTCCTGATATTGAATCACACCTGTGTCTAGCAAGAAAATACACTGACTGCTCAGCAGCTTCCTGATGTAAACCAATGCACAATGGATTTTGTATGGTTTGTATGGTGCACATGTAACCTGCTAATACAACCAGACATACATTCAGTGACTTTCGGTTGAGTTATAAGATTTATAACTTTTTATCTCCAGGTACTTGATTTAATCTTTATTGATAGCTGATACATAAATAATAGATTCAGCTAATGCTGATTATTGCCCTAATGTAGTGAAAAGTTAAGGTCTGAAATGAAACGCATAATTGTCTAGGCTGTATCTTTACATTATTTTCTTTCTGAGTGTTGATGTAACACAACCCTTTTCCAACCCAAAACGCAGTTTTAACACTAATAATGTCATATAGAATTTTTGGCACTGTAAAAATAGAACTGCTACTTTTGAGGCAGTTTTGTTTTGTTTTGTTTTGTTTTAAATTAATATGTTTTATGATCTTTCTGCTGTGTATTTTAATGTCCTATAGAAACCCAAAACATATCTTCCAATAATTTGAAAGAGGATAAGTGTCCCATTCGGAGCAACCAATTGCATAGTTGTGGGATATCTCCACCAGATCACAGCTGTGGATTTAGCCTCCCTCTGGTTGACAATTGCCTTTTCCTCCTGAGGTAATTCCTCTATCCATGTGGTTGCAGTGTTGAAAGGCAGGCAGTCTCCTATAGCAGGATTTTAAAATCAAGCAGATTTGCTTTGTTCTTCCAAAGAAGGGTTCATGGTTAGACCTTTAGTTCACAGTTGTATGCTGAGTGTCCCAAACAGACAAAAGTACCTTCTAATAGCTCTGGATCAAGCATCCCAGTTCCATTGAGATAGGCATTTCAAAACATACCCTTTCTTCTATGTTTCTTGTTTGCCAGGACGGGGTCCTTTCCTGCTCAATAGCTTCCTTTTGAATTGCCTAACTTCCCTGGGCCCTGAGATGAAAAAACACCCCAAGGGTGAAATAAACAGAAAGCTAAAAAAGAGGGTTTATTTACAAAATGTCTCTTTAAATTACAGCAGTAATCTTCTACCTGTAGAAGTGCATGGAGTAACCCTGCACAGAAGTCAGAACTTCTGTGTGATGAGCATAGTGGTGGAGCACTAATGGTGATGGATGTGGAAAAGTTTCTATTTGTGTTTATTATGATGAGTACACTAGTTGAAAACTTAAATTAAAAACTAGACTGCTCAGCTCATACTCTCTGACCAGTTTTGGGTTGTTTTATATTATGTTACTCATTACATTTTCAGCATTCTTAAGCAGCTGTAAGTAGCATTTCTCTTTCCAGTTTCAACATGTTGACTGAAAATACCTAGAATAACTAGAAATTAATTTATCAGATGTTTCAGGCTCAAATTGCAACTAATATACTGGTAGCTTAAGTATTTTTTGTTAAAGATCTGCTTTTGTAAGGGAAGAACACTATTCACTGTTCATCAGTGTATATCTGGAGAGAAGGACATTGCAAACCATCACAGATTGCCAAGAGCAGAAAGTGTATTTTAAATAGTAAACCAGCCGTCGTTCTGTCTAGATAGAATAGATAAGAAAGACTTTTCACAGAAGTGATGTATACAGATTGTATTCATCTTAGATGAATGCTGAGATCTGATAAAAATTATTTCTATAGTTCCTGCTGGGCATAATATCCTGATCTGTCTACATTTCTCAATGTGTGCTCTGTCTCCTTTTGGTTGATGATAGCCCATAAAATACAACTGGTGACTGAGCATAAGAGAGACAATCCAGGGGCTCCTGAGTCAACAATGGGAGACTGTGGCTCAGGCTAGAATGCTTTATTTATTTTTTCTCTAGGCATATATCTTTTCAACAGCTAACCCAAGCACTTTTAAGGTAAGTGTAGGCACTAAGAACACAGGGATCAGCCCTATTGTATTGAAACTGATAAAACAATCATAGAATCATAGAATCTTAGGGGCTGGAAGGGACCTCGAAAGATCATCTAGTCCAACTCCCCTGCCAGAGCAGGGTCACCTAGAGTACATCACACAGGAACGCATCCAGGTGGGTTTTGAATGTCTCCAGTGAAGGAGACTCCACAACCTCCCTGGGCAGCCTGTTCCAGGGCTCTGTCACTCTTACAGTAAAAAAGTTTTTTCGGATATTCACCTTGAACCTCCTATGCTCCAATTTACACCCGTTACCCCTTGTCCTATCACTGGTCAATGGTCATCTATTTCTAGGTTGTCCACCACTTTCTACTTACTTGTGCAATTCCAGGTCACATATGCTGCTTCTGTGGGGTGGTGATCATAAACCAGAACATTTTGTGTTTGTGGCTCACAGCAATCTAAGTGGGTTGCAGCTCTAAGAAATTATATTAATTTTTCATCTTTCTGTGTCCAGCCAACTGAAAAAAATGATGTTCTGCAGCCCTTCAGTCCTCATCATATCAGAGAAGAAGGAATTAGTTCCATTCCAAAGAATCTCTAGTCTGACTGTTTTCTATTTCCTGCTACTAGTATCTGTATTTAAAGAAACACAAACAACATCCATAGTAAATTAAAAGCATCCATACCATAACAAAGAAAATGGAAAATTCAAGTGTCAAAAAAACTATCACCCAAATGTCTTGCCTAACTATGCAAAAGTCATGGATAAATGAGAACAGACTATTGTTATTTCATTCTTTTGAAAAATAATGTCATTCTCTTAGTGAACGGTTTGTTCTGTGACTCCTAGGTAAAGAAAGAAGGTTCCCATTCCAGTGTTTATGGCACCATGTAAGCCTATAACCAATTACTAGGATTCTGCTTCTTATGTGATGTCTTCAGAGAGCTGAAGAAGGACAAGTGTTTATCCTAACACTATCTTAATTAGATGTGCATTAAATTATCATAACATGCTTCATGATGCTAGGTTGAAGATAATATTGCCTTATGATATTTTTTCAGACTTGTCTATATGTTCATCTCAGCTCTGTCAGCGTTAATGCTGGGATATTTCCTAGTCAAGTTAAATATTCAGGAAGTGATAATTGATTAAAATATACTGAATATACTGAAAACAAATAAGGACATAAATTCTGCTATACAATTTATGTATAATGGTAATGAAAAGATGGAAGTAAGGGAAAGAATACTGGAAGAATTTCTAATATATATATATAGACTTTCTTGGCAAGATTTGAGGAAATATTTTTATAAAGGATTGTAATGGTTTTGTAATAGTTATGTGCTTAAGCTCCTAGGGATTTATCATAGAATCATAGAATGTATTAGGCTGGAAGGGACCTCTAAAGGTCATCTAGTCCAGCCCCCCTTCAATAAGCACATACATTTCACACTAGAACAAATTGCTTGGAGCCCCATTAAGCCTGGCCTTGATTGTCTCCAGGGATGGGCTCTCCGTCATCTTTCTAGGCAACTTGTTCAAGTGATCCACCACCGTCATATTAAAGAACTTTTTCCTAATGTCCAAACTAAATCTACCCTTCTCTAGCTTAAAAACATTACCCCTTGTCCTATTTTTATATGCCCTTGTGAACAGCTCTTCCCCAGCCACCTTATAGGTCCCTTTCAAGTATTGGAAGGTTGCTATAAGGTACCCTACAAGTCTTCTCTTCTGCAGGCTGAGCAACCCCAACTCCCTCAGCCTGTGTTCAAAATAGAGGTGCTCCAGACCTCTGATCATTTTCATTGCCCTCCCTCTGGACACGCTCCAACAGGTCCACATCTTTTTTGTGCTGGGGGCTCCACAGCTGGATGCAGTTTCCAGGTGGGGTCTCACCAGGTCAGAATAGAGGGGCAGAATCACATATGTCAATCTGCTGGTCACACTTCTTTTGATGCAGCCCTGGATGCTGTTGGCTTTCTGGACTGCAATTACACATTGGTGGCTCATGTCCATTTGGATCCTGGATTGCACCACATCAAGATAAATATTACCAAGAGAAACTCTCACAGTGAAGGTCTCTAAAAGAAAAGTCAGAAAGAGATGTGTATGTTTTTTCACATTTCTCAACTTTCTTGACACTTTCTCGCATTTTCGATGAACAATAAAGGTTCAAGAAGTGTCTGTTATCATAGGGCTGCATACAGAGTAGCTCTTCCAATTAGTGGGATTTTTTGTTCATTTTTGTTTTTACAGCTTTTAAATTTTTCTGGAAACAAAGAAATATTCTCAAATTATATGAAGTGCAATCAACTGCAAAGTAGAAAAAAATATAAATATTTCAATTTTGTGAGTAAAATACTGATGATTAACAAGGCCTTCTTGCCACTGAATGAAACTAATTCCATTATATTGACTTTTTCTCTGCACTGTGCTACTGTTGTTGTTTGGGACTAACCCAACAACAAAGAACTAGCTGTGTAGCTGCTCACCCACCACCCCCCTCACCCTCCTCTGGGATGGGAGGAGAAAGGCCAACTAGAAGCTCATGGGTTGAGACAAAGGACAAGGAGGATTCTCTCACCATTTGTGGTCAAAGGCCAAACAAACTCAGCTTGGGGAAAAATAATAATTTCACACTGATCAGATGCACACAGGACACAGACAACACACAGAGCAGGGCTTGCATATGTTACTCCACCCCTCCCTTCCTCCCAGGCCTAAATCACTTTGTTCTCTGTTTCTCTCCTCCTTCCCCTCAGCGGCACAGGGGGACAGGGGATGGGGTTTAGAGTCAGTTCACAGGCTGGTGGTTCCTGCTGCTCCTTCCTCCTCAAGGAGAAGGACTCCTTACAGTCCTTCCCTGCTTCTTTATGGGGTCCCTCCTACCCGAGACTGTCCTTCATGAACCTCTCTTTCATGAGTCCTTCCCATGAGGTACAGTCCCTCAGGAGCAAGCTGCTTCAGCGTGGGCTGCCCAGAAAGCCAGGGGCTGGCTGCTTCAAGAACAGTTACATCCGCTGGTGCTGGGGTCCTCCACTATTGCAGATCCAAGTCCATGGGCTATAGACCCATATTCCACCTCCTGGCACCTTAAAGGGATGCTCTGTTACATTCCTCCATGAGTGCAGGGGGACAGCCTGCCATATCCCAATGAGCTGCAGGGAAAACTCGGCTTGGGCATCTTCTTCCTGCTTCTTCCTCACCAGCCTCGGGATCTTCACCCCAGCCCTGCTCTCACCAATACAGCTCAGCCTTTATATGTTTCCCTCTCTGCTCTCGGGTCTTATATTAGTTCTTTCAGACATTGATTTCAGAGGCGCATCTATTGTTTCTCCCTAATGGCTCTGGCCTGGCTACTTGAACAGGGAGGGGAACTTTCAGTAGCTTCTTACTAGAGCAGCCACCTCTGGGGCCCTCCCCCACTACCATAACCATTCCAGGACCAAACCAGCACAGTTACCTTGAGTCAGCAAAATTAAATGTCTCCTTTCTCTCCATTTTGCAAATGAATAAAAAGAAATCTTCAATGCATTACAACAATCCTTCCAAAATCTGAACTTCCAGCTTGAAGGGAAAGAAATGTAAAATAAAATAAGTTAAACAACTTTGAAAGAGGGTTGCCTCTGGATGTAGATAAAAAATGGATTACTACAGTTACAGATCTGAAGCCTGAAGGACCTTTAGAACCACTAGCCTGTCTTTCTGTAAATCACAGGCAATTAATGTTTAAGTCAATCCACTTCTAGATTAAGGCTAGAAACTTTGATATTCATATAAAGTATAAGTTATTTTTGGTTGAAAAATTATCCTCTTTTTATTATTATTTTTTAATTGGTTGCTTTAGTGATTGCTCATCTGCATGTCTTACTTTCTCTTTGAATTGACTTGGGCCAAGTTTATCTTATCTAAGACCTGCAGTTATGAGAGACGGAAAATGTTATTTTATCCTTCTGAGGATAACTACATTTTCTAACACAGAATTTCTAAGACAGAATTTAAACTATTTTTACTGTTATATTTTATTCCTATACTATGACAAGAATGGCTTTTACATTAGATTTCTGATCTCTGACAAATACAATTTGAAATATTTCACTTTGCTTTTTGTTGGTTTGGTTTGGGTTTTTTGGTTGGTTTTTTTTTGTCAGTTGACAATTCCTTTCTAATATCTCTAAGCTAGCTGGATATTCATTAAATGTGTAGAATTTTCAGCTGTGGCATTATCTTGACACATTTAAAGTATTAAGTTTATTTTGCATAGTTACAGTTATTAACATGATTTTCTGTTGGCTTTAGAGAGTTATGTTTCTTTGTCAAAAAATAATGTTAATTCACCTTTGTTTCTTTATTAGGTGAATCTCTTATGAGCTTTTTCATTTTTCTTGCTTATGATAAATTTTACTTAAATGGCCTACAGGATCACTTGTTGCTCTATGCTAAACCAAGCAAAACCAAGTATTATTCCAAAGTTCTGGCATTTCCACTCCATACAAAAAAGCAATACAGTTCTGTCTTCAACACCTAGAATGTCTAAATTTCAAGTTATCTGGATTTAGTAATTTTAAAAGCTTTTAATCCCTATTAATGCAGTTTAGTATACACCTTAACACAGAAGTGCTGGAAGGTACTTCAGGGAACAGCTCCAACTGGATTAGTATTTTCAAGGAAAAGTATCTAGACTTGTCAACTCCTTTTTAAGCACTCAACACAAATAATGGCTAGACAAATCAATGAAAGCCTCTTACAACAACCATGGAATAGTCTGTTCAATACAGTTGGCAACACACACAGTATAATCCTAGTTGTTTGGAGCATGAAAAGACTTGATATGTTGTTAGTTGAATGTTGTTAGTGTGGAGCAGTGACATTTATATCTCTGTGTAGTTGGCTATTGATTATTCCTGTATTTATGAGTTCATACAGGACAGATGTTAGTTGACATTTCTTGTTTAATCTTACAGATGGGCTGAAGTTGCCTTTGGAGATTTGGGTGAATATGCAGAGACATATCAGGAGGTGAAGCCATGTGAAAACAAATCAAGATTTTTGCTCTCAGAGAATCGCAGAAAAATCTGAGGCAATATTCTCAGCATTCTGAGCTTATTATTACAGGAGCTTGTAGAAATTTTGTTCTACTGTGCAAAGCCAAGGGTTTATCTAATCTGGGATCTATTTATAGGTCTAGATCACATCTCCCACCTCATAAAAAAAAAAA
>NW_009952478.1:1573461-1628755 GCF_000747805.2 Chaetura pelagica | reverse complement strand
CCCCAAAAAAAAAAAAAAAAAAAAAAAAAAGTAAAACAATGAACTCTTTTTGACACACATATATTGCTCTCTCTACACATACAAATTGAGAAATATAAGTTTATTAGTATTCTGTCTCTCAAAAAAAACTTAATACCTAGAATGCAAGCTCTGATACAGACTTCACTATACTTGCTGTAGCCTTCCATCAGTGTGCAAACTGACCCAAGTCACACACTTCCAGAGAGTATCTGAGGTTTTGTTGAAATCATTATCCTAAATACTGTGGGTTTATATGCCACGGATGCTACCTGGTCTCTTGTAGTTTCTGAATTATCCATGGTGTGGTAAAGCACACATGTACATGTGCACACACACAGATAAGTAATTGTAATATTATATAGCTCTTAAGCAATGTTGCTGACATTCTTTAATCAAGGGATTTAAATGCCTTCTGCTGACTTTTGCGTTTTGCTGGCTGACTAAGGTACAATCAAGGCTTGAGTGGTGTTTTAGGGGAGGGCTGTGATCACTCAGTTGCAGAACTGAGCTCCATTGCCCTTTGGAAATAGACTAAGTGTGTGTATTAACTGAATGCAATGTCTAATCATTAAGTTGCAGGAGTCTGTGAGTGTTTAACCTGTGATTAAAGGTGTTGTGGGAAGAGACATATGGTTTCTGAGATCAGGATCTGAGCTAAGTTTCTTCCTGAAACAGAGAAAAGTTTAGATCTCAAGCAATACAATATTGAGTTTCTCAGTGGACACTCATGCAAGTGTTCTCATTTGAAGACTACAGCATCACTAGGCACCCTGGTGCTTCTAAGTCCTCCCTATTTATTACCTAACTGCATGCTTTTGGGGCAACATGACCTTCATGTCTGCCTTATTACTGTATTAAGGTTTATGGAAATGCTTTCAACACTGTTCCTGAGCACAGATAAAACACTTACATAACCGTCCTCAGCATCTTACACTTCTTGATGTTTTCAGAACCATTAATTTGCACATGATTTGTAGCTGCTAGAAGTTGTGGGACAGTGACAAGCAAGACTGTGTAGAGGAACATGAGCTTTCACCACAGACTGCTTGAACTGAGAGAGCAAAAATAGTAGGAAACATCACACACATCACATGTCCCACAATTCAGTGACCAAGATCTAGATTCACTAGACAGCCTGATATCAAGACAATCCCCAGACAGCTTAGCAGATCGACAAGCTCTGAACCTCTTCTATTTATAGTACAGACCCTTAACATAAGGCAACTCTGTGTAGTAACCTTTATATTCTGGAGAGCGTACAACATACCTTGAAAGCCTTCTCCAACCGCCTGACCATGATGAACAATTCTCTTTACAGAGTCAGGAAGGTGAAGTATAGAAAGACATCCTCCAGAGAACATACAGTGAATAATACACTGAAAAGTGAATGAAACCACAAAACACATAGGAAAAAGTCTTCTGACTATATAACGTAGGTGACAAGGTAATGTCTTGTCTCAAGGATAGGAACATTTGGATATCTCAAGAGAAATAAAATAACTCAAACCAAAAAATTAGGAGCTCAAATGTAATTGTTTTCAGTTTCAGAAAGCATACAGTCTCTGGTACAGAAAAAAAGAGGTACACTAATTTGGTTTAATCCACTATGACTTGCTGCTCTCTTTATTTTGAAAGTAAAACCCTGAATTTTGTGATTGTAATATATACATAGTTTACAGACAATGCCAGGATTATAATTGTGTCAGTGTTCATATGAGCACAGTCTTCTAGTGTAATGAAACTAATACCTGTATGTATTATGTATTAAAAAAAATAAATAAATTTAAAAAAAAAAGAAAAATAAAAAGAAAAATTAAAAGTATTAATAATGAACACCTGCACTTTCAGGAGCTTATATCTCTGCCTTCTTACTAAATAGAATAGACAATATTTCGGAGATGTGATACTTTACTCTGCTTGTGATATTAAAGATTTTCTTCTGTATCATTCTGGGTTTGGTCAAATCATAGTAGTATTGCTTAAGGGTAATTCATGTTTTCTCATTCCATATTATAAGGTTTTTACGTTCCTTAAACTGGAAGGAAAGTTGTTCAAGGTAAACCATATTTTTATTTATGCCTTAAAGGAAGAACGCAGTACATAAATTTATCCAATACTTCTCTATCTGATTGTATTAATCTATTTTTCCTTTGGTTATTTGATAGGCAATTAATTCTTCAAGACCATATATTTTTTGGAGCCAAACATCAAGCAACTTCGAGGAGAATTTTTACGTGAGTGTTTAACCTCTTATTAAACTTGACAAGTTTGCCAGAATAAGGCCACCACCAACAAGAAAAAAATCTGCTAACAGTTAAAATTATTTATATACATTATTTTTGCATGAAAGTCAAATTTCTATTAATATGCTGTACCTAGGAATAGCTCCAACCAGCTAAGGGAATTTTTTCAGATCTGAATGTGTACTGACTTTACTCACCAGGCAACACAGCAAAGAGTTTCCTGTTAATGAGTGAGATGGAAGACCCATATCTGTTTTATAGATACAGAGACTTTCCAGGGCTCCTTCCTCTGAGTTCTCCAGGGAGACAACTTCTTCATAACAGTAAGAATAATTTACTGTGTTATGAGCAAACCAAATTTTCAGTGCAAAAGTGGAGATTCTTATGCTAAATAAAGCCTGTTCCTGGGAAAGGAATCTCAATAAACGTTGGCATGTATTCAGCTTTCTGGAAATAATATTTGGCTCCTGGCACTAGGCTGATTTTAGACTAAGATAGGGAATAGCTTCATCTTGCTTAATGCCTATGTCTTAAATCTGCCTGGATTATCCAGAGATTTTAAGGGTCTGATACGAAATTTGGACTGGGAAAATGTCAATGCCATGTGGCTAAACTGAAGTATTTTTACTTGAAATAGAAAAAGGAAAGGAAGTGAACGGGAGATCAGCTGAAACTTTAATTTTAAATAGATGGAGAAAGTCCATTGATCCATCTGTGTTTCAGGAAATACTTACAGACCTCTTCAAAAGAAGAAGCACAACAAAAGAATGTCCCAGACAGCTTGATACAAAGCTTTTAGAGATGCAGGCTGGGTCACAAGGATCATTTGTGAAGTGTGTAGTCATTCTTCATCCCTATCTTAGAAAAGTATCCTTAGAAATAACAAGTCGAATTCAGGTCTTGCTTGTGCTTCGTACAGTTTAATTATCTCCTATCTGAGACGGAGACTGAACAGAGAGCCAGTGATGTGTGTATGCTCCCTCCCCATCCTTAAGATAAACGTCTAATGCCCTTCGCTATCAGACAGATTGTCTCTTACCTGGATCCCCATCTTCAATAGAACTGAAGTTCAGTTTTTTTGTTTGGTTGGTTTTGTTTGTGGTTTGTTGTGGTTTTTTTTCTGCATGCACCTTCATACACTGACAGAATAGATTGTTAAGACAATATTTTCCTTTGGTTTAATGCTCAAACCAATCAAGAGACTAATTATTATCCAGTAACTCGTAGATATTTGATACAGACTTTACAAAAGAAATTTCTTGAATATTAATACTGTTTTAATGAATTGCATTGAAAGCAACAAATCTTCACCTCTGCCAGTTGTTCCTTCAGTCCTGTGAGAGACAAAACTACTGTAGAAAATAGTGTAATATTTCTGTAGGATAGTGAAAACTGGCTCAAGTCAGAACTGTGTAGTTTTTAAATGCCAAAAGTTACTGCTAGGCCATTGAAAAACAGAGTAGAATCTGTGTGTGGGTATGTGTTTTGTCATTCTTTTTTAATATTGTGTGGTTTGCATTTGGTCAAATAATATGACTAACATTAATTGTTGATAAGAGGCTAAGATTAATTACTACAGCTGTTCTGAAGTCACGGGGGTTTGGTTGACATGCACCAGGCAAGGATCTGACTTTTCAGTCCCAGAACCTTTCCATCCATGCTGAAACAAAGGATCTTTTCTTACTGTCATAGGTTTTTGTGCAATTCATCATGTCATATCCAGAAGGATCTTTCTTTTCAGTAGCTGTCAGCGTTTTCTGAAAGCTTTTTTCTCTTAAAAGCTACAGGGGAGAAGAAACAAAGTAGCAGATTTATAGCTGCAGCTTATTTTTTTCTCCAAAATTCCATATATTTACACTCCTTGAGTGCCCACTGGAGCACTTTCAGGATGCTAATGTACGTTGGAATGGTCAAAATTATGTACAAAAGATCCCATTTCATATTTCACAGAAAAATAACAGAATGTATCCCATTTCTATTCTAGGAAGGCTGAATGAACACGCAAATTTGGTGCTAGAGAAGTGTTTCAAAATGATAACTTTGAAGATTTAGGATACTACTTCTTTGGGACACAATGTACTCCGGAGTGTTCATGCTCATATGTCCTGCCTGTATTCACAGAGTTCCAGGCAGGGAAGGACTGTGCCTGAGGCAGCAACCTGAAATTTATTTTGCCTGCTATGTTGCCTAGTTGAAAAAAACATCGTGTTTATTCAGCTGTACGATGGCAGCTAATTAGTACATCTACCTCAGTGTACTAAAACTGTTTGGCTTCTGAACTTGAAAGTACCATAGTTCGTAGACACATCATCTAATAAAAAGATAAGTTAACTATGTCAATGTTTCATTGTTCATGTGTCTGATAAGATAAATGACCAATGAAGCTCTTAGAAAGCCATTTCTCCAGGTACCTGATAAAGACATTAAGCATTCTTTCTTCATTACTCACAAAGAAGTTATCAACCACTTTCAAATTCAGAGAGTTTTCTTGACCTAGAAAGTTCCAGAAAAAGACATTTATATTATTAAATACTTTGTGACATGTTAATTAATACTTTTATGAAATGTTTTAGATGCTCTTGCTCCGTGTCTTCATCTGCCTCTTGTTTAACTAGGATTAAAATGCTAAAAGTAGATTTCAGTAGCTCCAACCCTTGCCCTGAAGTTTGCTAATCCTTCTGCAGTCCTACATCACCTCTTTGCATATGTATGGCAATGTATAGCTGTATAGTCAATAATGTAACTTTTAAGAGTGCCACAGATAGCTAGTGTTGCCCAATCCCTCCTTGCATCCCTGACAGTCAGTTATTTTTTGTCCATGGCCACAAAGGACATGTTCTCACTCTAGTTTGCCAGGACTCATCTGCAGGCTCACAAGCAAAGTTCTGGTCAAATTATAAAAGAGTCAATTCATACAATTAAATTAAAGTGTAAGCAAAGTTTTCTTGTTCTCATCTTAGGCTGCACCTTATTACTTCTGTTTCTGACATAAATAAGATTTAAAGAGTACAAAGCCTGTCTGTTGTGGCAACTACCACTGATTCAACAGCATGTATCAGCTCTCATATAACAATACATCAGGATTTCATTTAAATATAAATATTCAAATGAATACTAGCAATGATGACTCCTCATAGTGATGAAAAAGATAATGAGAATTAACAATTTGCTGCTATGAGAAGGCCAATGCTGTGGCATATATCTCAGGTATCTGGGGATGTGTCTAGGCATTTACATTAGTTCCACCTTAATCTTCAGTTTCAATTTAGACAACCTGAGATATAAATGCCCCTGCCACATCACCTGTCATGTTGGATTCCTACATAGAGCATAGTTACATTCTGCATTTCTGTCAGTGAGCACTGGAAAATGAAGTGCAAGCACAGATAAAAACTGTCTGGTGTCAAAACCCCCAAAGCCAATTTCTCAAACAACTCTTCGGTAGCAGTACCAGTGTTAATTGGTGCATCTTCCCTCTGCTTGTCTGACCAGTTTTGTATTTCCATATGATGCTTGCATGAGCATTTGTGCTGTGATAGCATGAACTGGACTAAAGAGCTGATGCAGATGCAATGGAAGCATGAACATTCATCCTTTCGTACTGTTACTAAATACCGAACTACACTGAAAATAGCTCTCATTAGAAGGATGTGATCAAAATGTATTGTGTTCTAGACATAAATTCCAGTAAGAGAAAAGCACATGTACATCATTTGCCTGCCCAAATACCCACCACTTTGTCCTGTTTAACTGTGCCTGAAAGATCAATGAAAGTTCATGCTGACAGGCTCATGCAGCAAGAGTAACACTGGCTCAGAGAGGTAGGTATTCCCTTTACTTTTGCCTCTGGATTTGGTTTTTGATAACTTAAGGTTCTGAATGAATGGAGAATGCCAGTTCTTACCCAGTGTTTCCCAGGTCCTGGTTCATTTCATAGAATCATAGATTCTCTTAGGTTCGAAAAGATATTTAAGATCATGGAGTCCAGCCATTAACCCTACTCTACCAAGTTCAGCACTAAGCCATATTCCCAAGCCCTACATCTAAACAAATATTAAAAACATCCAGGTATGGTGACTCAACCACCTCCGTGGGCAGCATGAATTTCCAGTTGGGTATATTACATGGCGTAGTAAATTTAAGGGCTCAGCCTTGATAACAACTCAGTATTAATGGTTTGGAATTCAGCATTAATGAAAGGATGTGGCTTGAAAAACAGCTCTGGAAACAATAAGCATTATTTTCCTTCTGAGAATATCTCATTTACTGGGGTTCAACAATTAACTTCTCATGCACTTGCAGCATCTGCCTTTAATCAGCTGGTAAAATCTTGATCTGAAAACATAAAGACATGTGGTTCCAGAGACATAACAACTTAAATGCTTGTGGTGAACAAGAACACAGTCTGTCTTTCCTTAATAAGAATGGGTAAGTTGGTGGTTACAAGCAGTTTCCAGTTCCTGAATAAGTCACCTTGTGAGACTGCTCTTGTACTGTTTTGTCAGGAGGCTCTCAAAAAGCACAACACAAAAATGGGTGTCCTCAACTGTCCTGCAAGCCATTGTGGCATCTATGCAGCATCAATCAGTCACATTCCCACTGCATCAGGAACAGTTCCCTTCTCACAGCATGTCTCTGATATCTAAATATAACACCAGTGAAAATTCTGCCAGTACCCATCCCAGAGCAGGGTTTCTGGTGGGTGGGAAATAATAGAATCATAGAATATGCTGAGTTGGAAGGGACCCATCAGGATCATTGAGTCCAAATCCTGTCCCTGTGTAGGGCTCCCCAAGAATCACACCCTGTGCCTGAGAGCATCATCCAAAGGCTTCTTGAACTCAGGCAGGTTTGGTGCTGTGACCACTTCCCTGGGGAGCTTGCTCCAGTGCTCAACCACCCTCTAGGTGAAAAACCTTTTCCTGATATCCAACTTAAACCTCCCCTGGTTTTGCTTCCTGACATTTCCCCAAGTCCTGTCACTGGTCACAGAGTTTAGAGATCAGGACCTGCCCCATCTCTTCCCCTCACGAGGAAGCCATAGACTGCAATGAGGTCACTCCTCAGCCTCCCCTTCCCCAAGCTGAATAATCCAAGTGACCTCAGCCACTCCTTATAAGTCATTCCATTTCAGACCTTTCACCATCCTTGTGACTCTCCTTTGGACACTCTCCAATAGCTTGATGTCCTTTTTATATTGTGGTGCCCAAAACTGCACCAGTAGCAACAACAGTGCAGAGCAGAGTGGGACAATCACCTCCCTTGACCGGCTGACAATGCTCTGCTTGATGCACCCCAGGACGCTGGTGGTCCTTCTGGCTGCCAGGGCATGCTGCTGGCTCATCTTCAGTTTGCCATCATCCAGGAACCCCAGGTCCCTCTCCACTGTGCTGCTCTCCAGCCATTCGTTCCCTAGTCTGTACTGACCACCAGGGCTGCCCCATCCCAGGTGCAGAATCTGGCACTTGTCCTTGTTAAACTTCACATGGTTAGTGACTGCCTTTCTCTCCAATTTATATCTCACTTATATGTCACCATACTTTTTTAAACAGGGGACCCTAAGGTCATCTCATATTATTTGGAGCTAACTGTAGAAGTGGGAAAAACTAGTGACTGTACGATGAACATACTTTGGGTAAGTTATTGTACTCTCAGCAAGCTCCTCTTGGTTGGAAGCCAGGAGGAGGGGGCCCAGGGACAGCTGCTTCTAGCCACATAAATGTTCATGGAATTCTTGTCAGACATTATTGTGATTTTTCTGACATCAATGTCATGAAAGCTTCAAACATTACCACACCACACATGGTTATCAGACAACCTAGATACTAAGATTGCATTCAGCTTCCTGAAGTGCCATAAGTAGTACCAAAGGGAATTAGAAAAGCTGACATTATTAACAGATGGAAAACAAGTTATGAAAACTACCTACAAAAAGGACCATACCTTTTCAGGACAACTCAACTGTTCTCCCAGGATGAGATTATGATGCATATCTAAAACACAAAGAAGATTAGTTTTTTTTTCCTTGAGGATACACCCCATTTTTTCTAATCTTCTACTGGCACCTCTGCAGTGTATTTCATTTATATATGCTGCTAATTTTTAAAATATTTTTTCAAACTTACAGGAAAAATGTCCTTTCATTTTAAAATTGCTTTAGTCATACAACATCTTAGTTTAAAACAGCCCAAATGCTTCAAAATAAGTATTTTCCATTTTTATGGAATGTTCCTATGCAATTATCTGTTTCCACAAGAAATAATTTTTTCCTCTATGAAATATTCGTATCTCAGGCAGGTGTCACTGCTCCCATTTTTCTTCAAAGTAAGAGTGTTTTCAATAAAGAATAAACATCTCTTTGCCCATCTTGCCCACAAAAAAAAAAAAAAAAAAAAAAGCCAAATGATGCTTGAACACAGTTCACCTGCTAAATTCAGAAGAGAAATTATATGACTAGAGGACTGAAAAAATAGGAACGCACAACAGAGAATAGTCAGATTTTTAAATCAAGCCATCAGCCTAACATTGTTGTTCTTTACATACCACCATAGTATCCATGTGGCCCTTGTCAACCAGAAATGCCCTGTTAGGAATCCCCCAAATCCCAGGAGATCAGTGTCCATTTATGCAGCTCTCTCCTGTATCTTTCCCCTCACAGGATCCTTCCAGCTAGGAGATCCTGTGCCTTAGGTCCGTACAAATGGCTCCTATGGGACCAGAGCCAAGTTAATGATTATTCAGAGCAGCTCTAGGTTGTTCTAATTTCCACTGAAGCAAATACAGAGGTTTAGGATCACTGAACTGGGAGCTGCTTTGCTACCACTTATTTAGCTGCACCAAATACAGGCCAGACATTTCAGGCCAGAGCTGAAGTGCATAGGCTAATTTTCTCAGCAAAAATAAAACAAAACCCTCAATTTTCACTCTAAATTCTATTTATTACAGTTTTCCCTCTACTACCAATGCCATTTTTTCCAGGACTGCTGTTCCAGCTGTGCTGGGAAGCAAATTACTGACCAGAGAGGAAGAGGAAAGCAAATCTTTCTTGAGACAGAGATCAGATCCTAAGATCTTCTCCCTCATGTTGTCAACTGCACTCATAAATGACAATTTGACACCTATGCAACACAAATAAGAAAAAAACACTGGTAAAGGAGAACTGAGTTTGTTTGTAAGCTCTAATAGACCTACATATTATGCTGACCAAGAAACTCTTGTTATCTTAACGAACTGAAATAAGCAATGACATGACATTAAAATAGAATTGAGGTACAATTCCTCAAGTATCTTTAAACACAATTGGCTTAATTAAAAAAATAAACAGCTGCACCATCTGTAGTCAATGTCAGATATCACAGGAAATTTACCAAGATTTTTTCTTTGTTAGGGAATGTTAAAAATTAAATTATCCATCCTTACTGTGTTTGTTACAACTGCATATATTTTGCCACACATACTGCATCCAAACATTATGATCTGAAAAAGGGATAATACATTAAACCTGAGGTTTCTTTCATGAGGCTTCTGTATTGCTAAAACATCACCAAGGTGCATTTTCTTGGATCACATCCACAGGAAGGTTGTCCTAAGTGCTCAGGAATAAAAAGTATAGAAATGCACTTTCAGACTGTAGTATTGTAATGTGGAGATAGGGATAATCTTGAAAGCTTTCTCTTCTCAAAGATATTTTCATTTTAATTGCTATTACACTTTTGATAAAGTTAAAATGGAGTCAGAATTACTGGAAAAAGTTATTTGAATTAAATTTAACTATGAATGAATGGCACAAAGACTTTTTCATTTCTCTTTTGTAGGCCACAAAATGGAGGTGAGACCATGGCATTTAAACCAAGCTAAAATAATGCTGCTAATTTTAATCTTGGTAAATGAGATAATGAACCCAGGATAAGAAAACTGCAGCATGGCCTTAAACTCAGACAGGGTATAGGAACATGTACCCCTAGGCCCCACAGGCTACTGAAGCTACCATCTCCAGGCTATAAAAGCTAAAATCTATCTCATTCTAGACACAATTGCACCTCTATTTTGATGTGTAGACATATGCTTAACATGGATAGCTCTCTGTAGGAATGTGTGGGATACATTGCCATACTAATTTTCCCATGGAACTGGGTATCTCCAGAAACAGTCAAGTGGAAGAGTGGCTGTAGGGGGTATGTGATGTCAGCCGGGGATCCTGAGCTATCACCATCCCTAGACTCATAGAATAATAGAATGGTCTGGGTTGGAAGAGACCTTTAAGATTCTCTAGTTCCAACCCCCTTGCCATAGCAAGGACACCTCCCAGTAGACCAGGTTGCTCAAAGTACCATCAAACCTGGCCTTGAATGGCAAAGCATGAGATGTAAAAGAGTGTAACAGAACTGGGACCACAAAAGAATGGACCTGTGCTTGTTTTAACAGCAACCTTGAAAAACAGATATTTATCTTAATAAATTTCTTTGTACAAGGCCTTATTTTAAACTGCAACTTACACTTGTTTACACTACAGCAAATACAGTGAGGTAGAAATAACCAAATATTTTCTGGGGCTGCTTTATTCATTAACAGGCATAGGTGCATGAAATAATAAGCACCTCAAGCATTTCAAATAAGATACCCTTACCACTGCAGAGAAAATCCTGTTAACTCATCTAGTGACTTCTCCATCTGAAAAAAGTCAGCTGATTGTCAAGAGAGTGATGACTCAGATATCTCCCTAATATTGCTAGGTGACCTGGCAAGGTTTACTGAAATTCCAATTACCAGAAGTCATTCAAGCACCCTCTAGTAATAATTATAGTAGATGGTACTGAGCAGCAGGAAATTGGAGGAAATACATAACCCTGCATTAGATTCTAATTATTTAAAATTTTGCAAACAATCCAAGAAAAAAAATTAAAAATATTTTGAAATGATTGACACTGAACTTCATGAATAAAGATGAATATTGAGCATCCTCTGTGATGCACAATTAATGAAAGTACAGCTGAATAAACTTCACCTATTCAATGTCTTAATAACCCTGTAGGTTCAAACTTCTTATCACCATGATTTGAGGGTTATGCTTCCTTCTTGATCATTATGGCCTCATTCCAACATTTTAATGTTTAAATGAGTCTTTATCTTTCTGTCCAAGAGACCCCGCTAGTTAATCATTGAATAGTAATTCTAATAAATCCATTGAGCAACGTAGATGATCATCATCATCATAATTTAAAATCTTCTCATAAATGCTTTATCACCATTGTGTAATAATGTAGCTTTAGAGTGTGTTTTGGCAAAGCTTGTGCTTCCAATCCATTGTTACCCTGGCCTCAAAGCAAGAGTCTCATTAAGAAAATTGCTTAAATGTTTTATCTGGCAGTTAATACATGCAATCTAAGAGTGGTCATCATTGATTCATTACAGTAACAAATATTACAGCGTAAATCTGATGAGACGGTGAGATTTATGGGGTCAATACATATGGATAAAAGAGCACAGAATTAGTCTAAATTCATTAGTAGCTGGGATCTGTGGGAAGAAGGAAGATCCTTTGTGGGTAGTGTTGGAACCAGACAGCAGCCAGCACCAACATCTTTCTGAAGAGCTAAAGACCTTTTCAGAATGGTATATCAGATTTTTAGCAATGATCTTATGGTTGAGCAGTCATGGGGGTAGCAGACACAAGGTAGGTAACCTCATTAGGAAAGGTGGCCAGCCTAAGGGTGATCTTCCTGGCATACTTTGTTTCATCACTGTACAGAGCAGCCTCATCCACACTGACCAATGAGAACACTCTCTGGCCTGTTCAGTTCATCAAGACTACTGAGCAAAATGGAAGTTGGATTCCTTGCCCCAGCTCTGTCCAGTTTGCAGACTACTGCATCTTGCTTGATTATCTCAAAAGTCCAGCTGTGCTGACACAGGTTGGGATTCAGCACACTCATCAGAAATTTGCATCATTCATTCTAGATGAAGTCTACATTTCCACAGCATTGCTTAGAGAGATTATGGGAAAGGTATAAGATATACTGGATATAAAGATATAATATCTTTAAGATGTACTTAAAGAAAAGGGGCACTTGTATGTTGTTGGTCTTGCTGCTCGTGACCTCAGTGCCAAATACCTCATACAAGAACTTCTCAAATACAGTATTTCCTTTATCAGGTTTCCTTGCTTTAACAGAACTAAAACACAACTAGCAAAGTACAGAATTTAAAACTGAGTACTTATTGTTAACTTCTTGAGTACAAGACCTGAGAAGGACTTATGAAGAGCCTGTGCTGCTCTGCGGTGCAGCAAGACTTTCTGAAGTAGTCAGCAATCAGGAGCAGCTGGGCCACCGATCCCCTGATGGCATTCCCTGAGGCTCAGCTATTTCAAGCTGCTGGAGCTACTTCTGGCTTAAATCTTGGCAGGTAAAATAGACAACTCAGACTTCTCTTTTTTCTTCTGCTATTAGTGCACTGAGAGAACATGTTGTTCTTTTTTTTTAGTGTGTGGCAAGAAAGACAGACTTTTGCTTTTGTTATTACAGGGGGTTGTGCCATTCCTTCTCATCACAGAAATATGTGCAGTGTCATTTTCTAGGAAGTTCTGTCAGCTACAGAAAGTACATTAGAAGTTTTTTTTGTTTTCTTTCATATCAGAAGGTCCTCACTGGATCTCTTATTAGGAAGCATTGATGTCCGTGAATCTTGCTTTCAGTATTCATTAAAAGAGACAAAGTGGAAGCTGGGATTCAGGGACAAATGCTGACACAGTGGAAGAACCTGCATTATTGTTTTTTACCAGGCTATTGGATGATTTGGCATAGTTGGCACTTGCCTTACTGTGAGCAACATAAAGTCAGGCCTATGTTGTGTTTTTTTTTTTCAAATAAGGCTCACTTTGTGAAACAAGGTAAAATAGTGAAAGTATCTTGTTGAGTACTATCTAGTCAATAAAAATAAGGGAAATTATTTAAATGTCTGGAACAAATTATTTATTTGGTTCCAGCTGATGTAGTCTAGTGCATGATCTCATCACCGATTTTATAGTAGGGTTAAGTTTTGTGAGCATTTCTCGATATTCCATTATATTTGAGACTTGCACAAGCCGTCTTCACCATCGTTTGTATTTTTCTGCTCCCAGTTTATCTTGGTGCAAGTTCATTACACACCTCCTTGTTACACTTAATGATCAAAGATGTTTAACATCTTTGTTGTTGACATGGACAGTCGAACCCAGTGCACCCTCAGCAATTTTGCTGGTGACACAAGGCTGTGTGGCGCAATGGATATGTTGGAAGGGAGGGAGGTCACCTGGAGGGGCCCTTGACAGGCTTTAGAGGTGGGCCAGTGCCAACCTTATGAAGTTCAATAAGGACAAGTGCAAGGTCCTGCACCTGGGTTGGGGTTGTTCCAAGCACAAATACAGGCTGGGAGGAGAATGGATTGAAAACAGCCCTGAGGAGAAGGACTGTGGGGTGCTGGTTGATAAGAAGCTCAGCATGAGCTGGCAATTTGTGTTCATCACCCAGAAGCAAACTGTGTCCCAGGATGCATCAAAAGAATTGTGGCCAGCAGGTCAGGGGAGGGGATTCTCCCCCTCTCTTCCACGCTCATGAGACCTCAGCTGGAGTACTGTGTCTAGCTCTGTGGTCCCCAAAGTAAGAAGGACATGGAACTGTTGGAGTGAGTCCAGGGGAGGCCCACTAAATTATCAGAGGAGCATCTCTCTCACGAAGACGGGCTGAGAGAGCTGTTCTTGTTCATCCTGGATAAAAGCAGGCTCCAGGGAGACCTTATAGCAGCCTTCCAGTACCTGAAGGGGCTACAGGAAAGCTGGAGAAAGACTTTTTTCAAGGGCATGGAGTGATAGGACAAAGGATAATGGCTTTTAGCTGGAAGAGGGTAGATTTGGCCTACGCTTGAGAAGAAATTCTTTGCTACAAAGGTGGTGAGACAGTGACACAGGTTGCCCAGAGAAGTTGTGGGTGTTTGTTCCCTAGCAGTGTTCAACATCAGGTTGGATGGGGCTTGCAGCAACCTGTTCTAGTGGGAGGTACCACTGCCCATGGGAGGGGTTTTTGAACTAGATTATCATTAAGGTTGCTTCTAACCCAACACTTTCTGTGATTCTATGATTCTAAGCAAAATTCCAGCTAGGCCTGGCAGCTGTCTCTCAGCAGCAGTAAAGGCTATGATTAAACTGTCCAAATATTCTTATTACAATCTGCTTTCCCTTCAGTACCAGAATGGCATTTTTTTCCTTTTTAAACTGATTGGCATGATGTGATGGGACTCCACAGGTAGAGCTGCATACGTAATTTTCCCTGAGGAAAACACCAGAAAATTTCCAAGACTTTTGAATCAATAAATTTAGAGATTATTCAGGACTTACTCTAGAATAACAAACTCCTTACATAAAAGATCAAGATTAAATAAATGAAAATTAAATTATTTATTGCAGGTATAGCTCCCTTCCTTCAGAGCAGCTGGTATTTCAGAAAAATCAGTATGATTCTCTATGGACCACTTGAGAATTTTCCTTTCCTTCTCATTTGGCACTTGGCTGTTCAACTGCTCTGTGTTTTGCTATGATTTCTCCCAAGTTTTGACCAAACAGCTCAGCCACAGCTAGGAGGGCCTCTTGTTTTCTGTCTTCCCTGCCCAGAAGTGAAAATACTGGGAGCAAGGGTGGTCTGTTCCCCACCTCACATGTAAACTGTTGGTTTTGTTTTGCTTTGGATTTGTCAGCAGCTTCAGAAAGTGCATCAAGATCAGGCAAGTCTTTCCCAGGTTTATACATTATAATCTGCAAATCATACAACTTTAAATTCCTTGGAGGGTTTTTCTTCTTGGTTAAGCCTCTCTTAGCTACTAGGATAATTGTTTCTTCTTTAGCTAATACTGACCTCCTATATGCAAAGATTTGAAAATTATTTATGTCAGTGCCAAGGACCAAAGTCTAGTTCTCCATTTGAATACATTGTGATTATTTTAGACAGTACTGTGGTAGGTAAACCATTGTACAACAGTGCTTCTGGACATCATTTTGTCTTGCATTTTATGCTACTGTATGAAGAATTCATTGTGCTGGTTTTGTCGATTCTAACTTTGAACAGTACACAACTTTCTCCCCCAGGTCTCTTTTCCTTCTCATTTCATATTCTTTCTCATGTCCAAACAACAGAACCACAGTCTGTCCCTATAAACATCAAATCAGATGAAGCAAATTCCTTGCTTGCCAGATTTAATTACTTTGTCAAAAGTAAATTTTGCATCTTTCTGAACATTTTGCCTTGAATTCTGGAATAATGTGTTACATTGGTTGGAAACTCTCCTCAGTTTTTACATTCTTCTGGTGCTCTCCCAATAAACATACACCTGCAATGTTTGAGTTTGGTTTTGTTTATTTTGTTTCATTTTGTTTGTTTACTTGATTGATTGGGTTTTGTTTTGTTTTATTTTGTTTTCCCAGAGTAGAAGGAAATGCAACACTTGTTTCGTATACTTTTGTCAAAGTTCCATATTAACATAATTTCTCTAAGGCCTATAAATTATACCAGTTTATACAGGGAGTTTTAGACTGCTGATTGAAATGAAAACTATCAGATTGCTGGACTATAGAAAAATTGGTCTGAAACAACTTCCTTTTAACATCTTAGTCTGCTGTTATGTAACAGTCTCTGTATTCCCTTAAGATGGATCAAGTTATAAAAAGACTTTTTGTTGCACAGAAGTTATGCTCAAGTTTTAACTCCATTAATTTATGATTGCCTCTTGGTTAAAGATTTCTGGGTACAAGGTCCAGAATTCATTAGAGAAGTTATAAATGCTGCCCTTGATCTACCCTTGCCTCTGATGGTTCTCATATCTGCCTCCCTGCCCAGGGACACGGATGCTGATGTTGAAAATGTATTAAAATACGTTTTGCAAAGATTCTGGCTAATTGGCCAGATTGTTCTAAGATCAATAGCAAGCACAGTGGGCTGAACTCTGAGTGCTTGACCTATGAATGATAAAAGAATCCCAGTAATCAAAATAGTCAAGTTATTAAGATGTGATCTCAGAAACCCAAAATATTTTTAGGAATTGCTAATTTTTCCTGCTCACAAGCTTCATGCCTCTCCTACTGTGTCCTGTGGCACCGTTTAGTTGTCCCGGGATTATATCATATTTCGTTCAAAGATGGTTTCATTTGTTTGTCTCACTTTTTCTACTGTGTCCTTCAACTACAGAAGCCTCATACCTAAAATGAATCAAGGCAATCTGGAGAGGAAATGCATCAATTTAAGATGTCTGCCTGTGGTTTCTCTCCTTTGTTTCACACCATACATTGTCGTAGTTTTGTTTCTATCTGAAAAAACATATTTCTGCAAACAAAATAAAAAAATAATTTCCTTTGAGTTTATTTTTGCTTTGTATTTGCACTGTTTTTATGTCAGCTCTGGTTTGGCCTTTCAGCCTTCCAGCTCAGAAATCCTTCTGTGGAGAATGACAATAACATTCCACCCAGAAAAATCAAATCTGGAATGGTATCTTTGTTTGATAGGAACATCTAGAATAGGATCCACCTCAACTAACACGGAATGTCTAAAAGATGGGTAAACCTATGCAATCAGTTTACTCTCCCTCCCTCATCAAGACAGAAAAACACTCACATCCAGGCTGTGATTTGTCCTATCTGTTTTAGGGACTTAGTTTAGGGAGACCCTGGATGTTCTTATTTTTCTTGGTTAAGAGAGATTTTTTTATTTCTGTGTAAAGTTTATGAAAGCCATCAGGAGTTCCATGTTTAATTGGCATGAAATAGACTACCAAAAGTAAGATAAAATTGTATGAACTTCTGGTAGATTATTAAATGTATTTCTTTGAATGACACTATAATGAGTGATTGCTTAATCTGGTAAGAATAGGATACACAAAAATTTCTGGTGTTGATTGTCTTCTGATGTCTACTTCCATACTTGGTACTTGATGTGCTCCTTCATATGAAAAATGAAACATTTCCTACACTTCATCATAATAATATAATAGGAAATTCTAATTCCTATGACAAGTAAATCACCTGAGATTGGAATTTACATTTCTCTTTAAACTAGAAGCGTCTTGAATCACAAAGCAGCCACTGCAAATGCTTATTGATTTACATTTGAGAACAACATGGTATGTACTTTAAGGATAAGCATCTTTCTCACCTTCTGTTCTCCAATAGGAGAAACCACACATGTGAAACTGCTTGGGGGAAAAAAAAGAATAAAACAAATTATATTAATGTAAGGGGGGGTATAATGCTGCCTGTTCAGTGTCTTCCAAAGGCTGCATATCAGGCAGAAGTGAGGAAATTGGTGGGAAAAGTTTTGCTGCTAGGAAGAGCACAGCCCAACAGGAGTCAGCTTGAGCTGCAGAAACAGATATGACCACAAGGACATGAGAGGAGGGGTAGGAAAAAAAAAAACAAAACACAAAAGAAACCACAAAGAACTCCAAATCCCACTTTTCCCTAGAGAACTGTGCAGCTTTAAGCAATCAAGGAAGACAGTGAAAGGTACTGGTCTAGCATCAAGGGAAAAGAAATAGGCAGAAGGCAGAGTTAGTTAGAGATTAGTTTTGAAACTTTCAATATAAAAGGTTTCACCAGAAAGGTTCAGCTTTATCCATTGTAAAAGCGATCTTTTTTTCTAGCATAAATATACTAGGAAATTCTGACTTCAACAGATTGAAAGCAATTGGTGACTTAAACGTTCTCATTGAAAGGGGAAATTGTTGGCAAATAAATTAGAAACTAATCACCTACTGAATGCTCCTGAATATTGTCATGGTAGGAGTAAAACAATAAATAGTCTGTTCTTAATTTAAACCAATATCCCAGTCAAATAATTAATACAATTTTCCTATCCTGAAATCCCTACCAAGGGATAGTCTTCTTCCCTGTTCTATATGTTATTTAATAAAAACCTAGGTTTGAGGCAAAGACAGGGAAGTCGCCTTAAATCATGTGTTACTTTGATCTCAGATAACCCTGTATCTGGTATGCACACAGCAATTCAAATCTGCATACACAAAAGTAAACTCTGTGGTGAATTGAAGGCAGCAGTAATTTTTACTTTAGGTTATTTGCCTGTACTTTCTGCTTTGGTATTAAGCCTGTGCCGAGCTACAGTCTAGTTTGCTTTAATTGCTTTTTCCTTCTAATGCTATTTCTACATTGTAATGTAGAAGAGATTCAGCAGCATAAGGCAGAGGAAAATTAAATGTCCTCCTTCTTTGCAATATTTTGCAAAGAACTAATATGTAGAAACTGATTCTGCCCTTATTACATGAGGGCTTGGAAAAGGTTATCTGTGCCAAAAAAAATCCCGGGTGAAGTTTTAAGTTGAAAATTGCTGGAACAAAATATCCTGACACTCCAAATTACCCATATAGAAAAACAAACAAATGAAGAATGGCATTTTAGTTTCGGATGAAAACTTCATGCTGAAGAATACAGTCACTGACTTTGCAACTTTATTCTCAGTGGCCAATTGTAAAATCAAAGAAAGAAGATGAAAAACAGGCTAAGAAGGTCACCTATTTTACCTTCAGGTTACATCAACTATACCTAAACAGTCCTGACAGCTGTTTCTCTATCTTGTCCTTAAAATCCTTCAGTGACAGAAGTTCTACAGCCTCCCAAAGCAGTCTCACACACTTCAATTTATTATAATAGAACCTGCATATAAAACTGAAATGTTTAATCAGAGTTACATTTAAGGCTCTAAAGGAAAACATGTATATTGTTGGGAAACCGCCTGGCTATCATCCAGATGGGCTTGAGAGAATCATAAGAAGAAATACATATAACTGCAGCACACTCAAGGTCAAAGCCAGGACCCAATGAGGTTCATCCATTTACTTGAAAGGATGATGAATCAAGTGCTGAATACAAATACCACACAAAATCATAAATTACTGGCAAAGGTACAGCATTGAATCCACGAAGCACCTGGTAAGTACACGTCTACATGCAGAGGTACCCTGCTTCTCATTTGTTGAGTGTGAGGAGACTTTGCATTTGACGAAAAGGGAAGAGACTGAAATGTGGAATACTTGATTAAAAACTCACACCACAGCTTACTTTGCAGTAATATTTTCATGCATCTATACACACAGAATGAATAACATACCATATCCGTGATTACACTTAAGGTTTTGAGGAAAATGCAACAGAGAAGATATTAATTTATTTATTTCTCTTTTTCTAATCTGGGTATCCCAGGGTTAGCCCACTGACAATCACAGGGGAGTCTTACACTGAAGGTAAGATAAAGAAAAAACCCCACAACAAACAACAAAACCAACCAAACAAAAAAGCAGACATTGAGTTTCTATAAAAATTAAAAAACAGTCAAAATATTAAGTTATATGAAATTTTTTCTGAACTAGATAATAGGTTGGCTCTTGTGTAACTGGACTGGAAATTCAATATATTACTGATACTTTTCAGTTCCTCCAGATATCCAAATATGAGCAGAAAACTCTCTGATCCACACATTGACTTGCATTAGAGATTAAAACATCTGAATCATGAATATGGACTCACTCTTATATCATGCATTTCTTTATCTTTTGTGAATGATACTAAATTTGCAACAAACTACATCCTTTATCAAAGGTTGAATAAGGGAAAATGTTGGCTCAGGGTCCTTCATATATTTTGTATATGGACATCAGACGTTAACACAAAACTGTCTATTTACCATGATGATGCACAACAACCTGTCTACAAAGGGACCACAATTCTGGAATAGGAGAGTAAAAACGTTTATGCAACATGACTTATAAAACAGGAGGGAAGGTGTTGGAGTAACTTGGGAAGAGAAGCGATGATTAAGCAAAGGTGAGAATGAAGCTAAGCGGATAAACATCATGAGGAGTGAGGCAGCGGCAGAAGTGAGTGCTGTGCCTTTAAAAAAACTGAGCTAGATTGAGAAGGACAGGAGGGTTCCTGGAGACAGAGAAGCTCGAGGGAGAGCAGCAAGGAGTCAGGAACTGGCAGCTCTCACGAGAGAGCTGAGAGGATGACGTGACTGGGACATGCTGGGTGAGCTGCCGGAAATTTAAAAGCGGCCTCCACAGAGGTGCAGTGTGAGCTGGGTGCATGGATGAGCAGGAGGGGAAGAACACCAGGACCATGACACACAAGCAAATGAAGCAGCAGCAGTCAATGCTGTGCCAAGATTCAGGTGAACAAGGTGTTTCCAGAACCAGGGAAGCCCAAGGAGAGAAGAGACACCTGAAAGCAGTCGGCAGGTCTCACTGTTGAGGATGATCTTCTCACAGAAATGTGTGCAGGGGACAGAGCGAGGAGTGATTTGGCCCTTCCTGGCTTGAGAGACAATCATGGTCACACCATGGTGAAAAGGCACTGCAGTATGTGGTAACTCAAACAGAGGCCCCACGCAAACATGAGGCCATGCAGGTCTCTGGCTGCAGAGAATGCTTGAGCCTTGCACCTGTACCGGCGGGATCCAGAAATACTGTGTGTGGTACTTCTGGTAAACTACCTGCTCAGGAGGTAGAAAGGATAAGAAGCATCAGAGAATGCAAGAGAAAAAGATTGGTGGAGGCATACCCTGAGGGAAAGGAAGCAGATAGAAGCTCTGTAAGAAGTGGATGATCTCTTCCCTTCCTGTCACCAGGTAGAGGAAGGGGACCTAAGGTACAGGGGGAATGCAGACAGGTCCTTCCTCAGAGAGGCAAGTGAAACTCCCCCAGCCTTCCTCACCTTCCCAGTTGCCCTTTCACAATAGATATGGGGCTTTGGAACCTGAGAGCCAAGACAATGAGGATGAAGATCCATCCAGTGGATGGATCACCCAGGGCTAGTCACTCGCCCTTACTCCTCAATACTTCTTCAACCAGAACAAAAGGAGGGTAATCATGGTGCATGATGCCCTTTTGAAGGGAACCAAGGGCCCTATTTGTCGACCTGACCTATCCCACAGGGAAGTCTGCTGCCTCTCTGGGGATAGTGTTAGAGATGTTAAAAGGAAGCTGTCTGGTCTGGTGCATCCCTCTGATTATTACCCTCTGTTGGTTACCCAGGCTGGCAATGATGAGGTTGCAGAGAAAAATCCAAAGGCAATTAAAAAGTACTTTAAGGCATTGAGCCAACTGGTTGAAGGCTCAGGTGTGCAGCTGGTGTTTTCATCAATCCCTCAAGTGGTAGGGAAAAATAGTGAAAGATGAGGAAAACACAACTGTTTAATGTGCGGCTTAGAGGCTGGTACCATGGTTGGAATCTTGGGTCCTTTGATGATGGGGAAGTTTACACAGCACTGGTCTACTGGTGACAGATGGAGTACATCTGTCTCAAAGGGGGAAAAGGATCCTCACACATGATTTGGCAGATCCTATTGAAAGGGCTTTAAACTAGTCTTGAAGGGGGGAGGGGAGAAAACCAGGCTCACTAGAGATGAACATAAGGGTGGCCTTCAGTCTGCCATCTCAATTGAGGTGGGAGATCATGATACATGTGTCAATGAAAACACAGAGGTCACTAATAGTTTAGTAACCATGGAAGTGGCTGAGAATGGTCAGACAACAATTAGGACTTGTCTCCCCAAAATGGTGGCAGGATCATTATCCCAGCTGAAGTGCATCTACACTAATGCACGCAGCATGGGCAATAAATAGGAGGACCTGGAGACCATTGTGCAGCAAGAAAACTATGATATAGTTGCCATCACAGAAACCTGGTGGGATGACTCACACAACTGGAGCACTGTAGTCAATGGCTACCAACTCTTCAGAGGGGCTACGCAGGGAAGAAGAGGCAGTGGAGTGGCCTTCTATATCAGAGAAACATATGAATGCCTAAAAACTAATGAAAGTGATGACAGGGCTGAGTCCCTATGGATAAGAATAAAGGGGAAGCCCAACAAGGATGGTAGAGTGGTTGGAGACTGTTACAGACCACCCAACCAGGATGAGGAGGTGAATGAAATATGCTATAAGCAGTTTGCAAGGGTTTCACAGGCGCTACCCCTTATTCTAATGGGAGACTTCAACTTCCCAGATGTCTGCTGGAAATACAACAAAGCAGAGAGAACAGTCCCAAAGGTTCCTGGAGTGCATGGAAGACAACTTCCTAACTCAGTTGGTGAAGAAGCCAGCCCGGGAGGTTTGACTTGCTGCTCATGAACAGAGAAGGGCTTGTGGAGAAGGTAACAACTGGACAAAGTCTGGAGCATTGTGACCATGAACTTGCAGAGTTTTCAATTCTTAGCGAAGTAAGGAGGGAGGTCAGTAAAACTGCCAACTTGGACTTCCAGAGGGCAGACTCTGATCTGTTCAGGAGACTGATTGACAAAGTCCCTTGGGAGATAGTGTTGAAGGGTAAAAGAGTACAGGAAGGCTGGACATACTTCAAGAAAGAGGTCTTAGAGGCCCAGGAGCAGGCTGTCCCCATGTGCCAAAGTACAAGTTGTTGGGAAAGAAGACCAGCTTGGCTGAATAGAAAGATTTGACTGGAGCTCAGGAAGAAAAGGGGAGTTTATAGCCTCTGGAAGAGAGGACAGGCCTCTCATGAGAAATACAGAGATGTAGTAAGGCAATGCAGGGAGAAAATTAGGAGGGCCAAAGCCCAGCTTAAACTCAGTGTGGCAAGGACCATCAGGTCCTATAGCATTGGAATCTGACTGCTTAGTAGACAGCTGGGGAAATACTTTCTCCAGATGTTTTTTTAAGGCACTGTAAAATAAACCTTTTTTAGTACTGCTTCAGAAATAGCTCAACTTGGCTGGCAGTAGGGGGCCAGACCAAGACACCTGCAGTTCTGCCCTGAGCTGTTTTCCCAGCCCTACGTGTCTTAGAGAAGGACAGGGTTTGAGATGTGGGAAGGCACTGCTTTGCTAAATGATCCGTAAGATCCAACTAGCACTCAAACGAAAGCTCTGCCTCTCTACCTTCTCCTGGGGACATGTTTCCAATTCCTTGCTTTCTATTTTCTCAGTTGCCTTTTTGTAATTATTATTCTGTGGTGATTTGCCACTTTTCCTACTGGGCAACCAGACATACAGATGTGAGCAAATCAATCCCTTACTTCCTGCGATTTATCTATCTATCTATCTATCTATCTATCTATCTGTCTGTCTGTCTGTCTGTCTGTCTGTCTATCTATTTTCCAGAGATTTCAGGCTTAGAAGCAAGCCTTGGGCACTGACTGTGCTTTGAATAGTCTAGTTTTTGATGTCTGCATATCTATAGTGTCTTAAATGGCTAGATATAAAACAATTTATTTCTTTATTTAGTTTGCAATAATTGTCACATCTTTCAAGATGGTGATGAGATTGCTGCCCTGACTCATAACAACACTCACTTGCATTAGAAGCTCCTGCTCCAAAAAATGAGATGGAGGCAGGAGAGAGAAGGAGAGAAAAGATGTGTAAAATTTACTGAGAAAAATGAAAAATATATGAGATTACAAATATAAAACCACATGATGGCAGCATTTTGCCCACATTTTTCTGACTATTACTGTGCACTAAGAAACTCAAGAAAATGCTAGAAACTGGACAGGAGTGGTCTAAATGTTTTTCTCATACATATGTTTCTCATCTCTAGCTCCTCAAGAAGAATGAGGACTACCGCAGAAAACAGGTGCCACCTTCACTCAGATGTGCTTCAGAGATGTTAGCAGAAGGGAGAAAGAAGTGTTAAATTAATTAATTAAATAAATAAGGTGTAGTGCATTTGAAGCTCAGCTTCTCAGTGTAGCTCAGAGACCCATTGTAGCTAAATATAGCCAAATAAATAACAACAAATTAAACCATTAAAACGACAAGAGCAAAATTTACCACAGACCTTGAATCAGTAACATTACAATTTCCAGTAGAATAGCTCAAAAAAGACTTTTTGTTACCCTCTCCAGAATTTAAACCAAAATAACATCATCCTACTGTAGGTTCTTATGAAACTGCACAAGGCACTGGCGTGGAAGTCTGAGTAGATATTTTCAGAAGCATGTAAATATCACTACAGTCAGTACTTTTGTAATTCAGTGTCCTCAGGAGTCCAAAAAATAGATGGCGGCATGAAGACTCCCTAATTATAGGGGGAAAAGCAATTCATTTCACACTCTCTTTAGCAACTAGTCACCCTCTTTGGCCAGCTAGAAAGATGCAGTCTGTGTTCTCTCTACAGCCCTGTACAGCTTCAAAGTTCTGAAGAGAACTTCACATGAACTGCAGCATTCATGCCATAGTACATATTATCCATGCTCAGTACAGCTGATGTGGATTATTTCCAGGAATATTTCTGCTTTAGGTGTGAGTAATGGAAAGGCAAATTTAATTTGGAAAATAATTTAAAAAAACAATTGTGTTCACATTCAGTATGTACTTTTGACCCTGCTAGATATGTAAAAGCTAGAAGGAATACTGATTGAATTGTAATAAGATTCAGCATGTGGTTCCAGCTCACTGAAACTCCATTTAGTATTCAAAGAGCTTAAAAGACTTTCAAAATACATAACATAAATGTTGCAATGACCTCTGCTCAAACAAAATGTAATAAATTTGGATTTTCTGCCTACAGCAACTACAAATGTATTTGGAAGGATGCCAGTATTATAACCTTAAACGAGATACTGCTACAGAGAGCAGATTTTTAAAAGTCCAAAGGATTTGTTTACTCTAGTATAATTGAAATTACTTACCATTTGTTGGTAAAGACAAATTAAATGGAAGCAGAGAATTTTCTTCACTGCTTCAACCGTTCAGAGCTAATGGGTTTTTCCATTACCAGTCTTTGTTACAGATCCATTTATTGCTTTATAAACTTGCTTGTAGGTTTGCCTCAAAGCAGGACCACAGTGCAACAGCACCAACTAAGGCAAGTAAGAGAGAATGAAATCAAGAACAAATCACTACAGTCAAGGCAGAGGCTGTTCAACAAATAGGAGAGGAATATCTCTGAACGTAGCCTATTATAAAAGCTGCATAAACTGTTTTAAACACACTCAGAATAAAATCCTTCTGAAAAACGTATTTTTTCAAATGCGTGAGTTAACATATTCTAATGCATAATCTGTTTCCTGGTCTAGACATAATCTGGGGATGAGCTGTTACATGTACTATTTGTTGCTAGTCCAAGTCAGTGACAGTAACATAGTGCATTTTTTGAAACTGTCCACTTCAGTGCCTGTGTCCCTTCACAGGGACATGGTAGTAGTAGCTGAATTACTCTGCAGGGGATTTCTGGTTTGTGTTTGTAAAATTATCAGTGGGGAGGTTAACGAAGAGGCTGGATTAAGCCATGTAGCATATCTCAAATAAAATGTCTTCCACAGGCAGTCAAGCTATTAAGTCTTAGACCAAGCACACTGAACACCACAAAAACACTGAAGCACAACTAACCAATGCTTCATGAGTATCTGCTGAACTCCTCATAGATTCTGGTTAGAGGAGTTATTTATTTTTTTAAACCTCACAATTACACCTTCTCTTATTTTAAGCCTGGGAATTTTTACTTAGGAACTTTGAGTGCTGTGTGTCTGTTCTGTTTAATATGGATTTACTTCAATGCAGAACACTGCACCAGCCAGAGGACTCATATTCCCTACATGGCACTTCAGGAAAGTGAAAACATGCACACTCTGCTTCCTTAGTTTGGATGTGCACAGAGGAAGAGGTCACAGTGTACTCTGACCTTCTAAAATTAAAAGCAACCATTAATCTGCACGTTTTTCTCAGTCTACGGCTGTATATGTGGTGCCATGTGTTTAAGCATCATGAATCTTTTCTTACATCTGTGGATTTAATTTCAATTAATTAGAAATAGTGCTAATGCAAGCTGGATTATGCATGGATTTAATACATAGTACAACCTCTAGTAAGAAGGCTTGGTATTTTTCAGTGCCATGTTGCATCACATAATAACTGAGCATTCCCTCTAGAGAGCACGTGTGACCACCACAGGGTCACACATACAAGACCAAAGAAAGCGGTAAGATTTAAAGGGAATGATTTAGACTGAGAAATTGAAAATAAACCAACTTTTTTATTTTCCCCCCCCTAATAAATACAGTCTTCAGTTTAGAGGCAAAACCCCCAACTCATTCCCAGAAATGCTAGCAAAAAGCTAATGAATGTACTTTTAAAAGTAGAATATACTACTGAACATGTGCCCAGTGAGCAAAAACTAATGTTTCTCTTCCTGTGATACTATTTTAGGAGATTTTTACTGTTTAATGATCTTAGCCTATTTCTAGTTTTGCAAGTACTGCTGTTTGGGTGTCTCACAGCATTTGATTCTTTCCACTGGTGTGCACTGTCCCAGATGTGCCGTTCTATGTGTTAAAATATATCTGCAGCATTGCAGGTTTTTTTCTGCTGATTCTTAGTACAATATAAAAGGCAGGTGCATGCCTTGGATTAAAAAAGTGTTAACTGCCTTACAATTTCTTTAAATCATTAATAATAATTTTGTAAGTGTACAAGCATTTTCAATATTTCCCAGGCTGCAGGGCTGAAAAATACAAAGACTCAAAATTGTAGTTGTTTTAATAACATTTCATTGAGTCATTTGCTGAAATAAATTTAACTATTTTTTTAATCCTATGGATAAACCAGATGCTCAGGAAAAGACTATTTGGGTGGCTGATTTGAGGGCTGGATTGTACTGTGAAAGCTGCCAAAAGCACTCAGGATCTTTTATACTAAAGCCCACCACTGTAGGAGATGAGGGAGGATACATGCCTTGTAAATTGTTACAGAAAGATAGAAGTAATTACTAAACCAGACCTAGTCCTCAATACTGTTGCTATTTTAGCTCATCTTCTTTCTTGAGCCAGATCATCTGATATGTAAAAAATATGCATTTAACCACTATCTCTATAAGAACTTGCACCAAAATTGGTTCTGTTTCTGAGTGCTTCCTAGATAAGGACATCCAGTTATTAACTTATTGCATTTATATTCTATTTTAAGCAGAAGAACTTGAGTGTGGCTAAAGCAGATGTTAGAGGAATGTCTTCAGTGAAGCTGAAGATCAGATGAGCTGTTCATGTCTTTCGTCATAGGTGGTTTTTTAAGACTACTGAAATGTATTTAGCAACACCAAATCAAAAAGAAAAAGAACAGATGTTTGATGTAAACTTTTAGCCGTCATTCTACAAACTCCGTGGTCATTAAAATTCTTCTCTTTGCAAAAATGCAAACAAATTGAAGGAATCTTTACTGATTATAGCAGCCCTTGGAGTAACTTTCCCTTCCCTTTTTCTCCTCTCCCTCCTCCCTCTCCTCCTCCCCCCAGGCCACATGCTTGGCTCGGGTTTATCCTAATTCTCTTACATGATAAATTCCTAAAGCTTCTTGAAGCTGTCGGAAGGGAGAGATGTAATAAAAACAACAGAGGGGAGAGGAGGTCATTCGGACTTACAGTAATGGTGTCACCAAATGGCTCTCACCTCTGCTGAAAAGGTGTAATCAGGTTCCTGAGGAGAAGCTCATAGCCTGCTCTCCTCTCCCCATGGCATGTCTGCAGGTAAAGGTTACCTTCACAGTAAGAAGCAGACTAATAGAGCAATCAGGGGGAAAAACTCACAAATCTAGTAAACACAGCAGAAAACAGGGAAAAACTCACAATCCCATTGGCCTAACCCTGTGTTGATTTACCCTGTGAGCAAGATTTGTGTGTATGCATTGGTCATGCCTCTGTGTCATGCCCGTCCTGTACCAATGTGCTCTAGAGTTGCCCAGTATTGTCTCGTTCTCTTTGAGATGTGTGCATGCCTGGAGACAGCAGGTCATAGGCACTAGCACGCTGTATCCATGTGCAGGAATGTAGGCAGTGGTTTCAGTTGGCATTTCCCAGAGCTACAGGGAGCCTGTGCTCTGCAGTGGCAGCACACAAAATATAACAGAAAACACAGCTTTTACTGCAACAATAACTTTGTCCAGTTCTGTGCTGTTAAACTGAGGGATATGCACAAATGTTGAAACTTAAAATAAGTCCAGAGGTAAATGACATTCAAAAAAGTGAAAAGAAGATGTAACTGGAAGACAAAAATACCAAGATCAAAATATTTATCTTTAGAAACAGAACTTGAAAATATTTAGAAATACTGGGACATTCACAGGAATTGAAATATTGCATAATTAAAATATTAAAGTATTTTTTCAACCTTCATAAGTTTTGTAATCTGTTAGCTGGTTTCAACAGTAGATAAACACAGATAAAATTGTATAAATATCATTGAAACCATTTAATCACTAAAACCAGTTTTTATTTTGGACTGTTTTAAGACAAATGCTTTCTGTGTATTATGTATTTTCCTAAAGAGGAATAGACATTTCAACAGGCAGAACATTTGTGCAGTAAAAATAGAACTTTTGTGAAAATCTGTCTTACACCATTTCTGTCAGAGTAATAGATTGCAGTAGCCAAAATATGTTATATATAAAGAATACACAAAAAATGCAGAAGCTGTGAAACACACGGATCATGTTTAGTAAAGAATACTCCTGAGAAGAAAAAACCTATTAATGGCAAAGATTCAAAAAAGCTTGAGCTAGCAAGCTTGAGCATAGTTTTCTTCCTGGTCTTTCCTTATTTCTCCAAGAAGAAGAATGAGTTAACTGCAAGTAATAATGCAGATTATCTCTGCCGTATTTCTTCATTAATCCACATAAGGAAATAACTTTTAAGATCATTTCAAAATATTTCACTTTTTATGCTGAAATTATGTTTTAAGTTCAGTTAGACAATACTTAAGATACAATTCTATCTTGGGCCTCTGTCGGCTAAGACTGGTGCAATTTTTAGTGACATGATCAACACTAGATAATTAAAAACCTAGTGAACATATTGAAATAAAGTTTAAAAAAAGAAAACTGTGATATTTTCTTGACTTTTAACTTTTCTGAAAACTACTAATCTCTTTGGGTATTTAGGACTAAATATGAGCCATAATCTATTCAACAATGGAATTTAAAAGCTAAGTTTATTTCCATTTGCAGACATCCAAATTCTATTCTTACTTTTACATTTGACTCCAACGAGCTGTAACTTGGTTTTATAAATGTAGTTTAAGATACTTTTAGAGTCTGGTGTTATAAAGGATTGTGAAAATATATCCGTTTTCCCTGTGATGATAGTCCAGGAATCCAGGAAGACAATAAGCTCTGGATCAAGCTGATCAAGCATGGTCAGCACTCCTCCTTCATGAATCCATATGAATTACTCTTGATAACTTTATCATCCTTTATGTGCCTGGTAATGGTTTCCAGGATTAGCTGCTCCATTCCCTCCCAAGTATCAAAATGAGACGAAGGAATGCTGTCCCACTTCAAACAAATGTAATACTCACTTAATTCAAAATTGGGGAAAAAAAGTAATTACATTCCTAAGATTACATCTGAGTACAGGAAATACATAAATGTAGCTTCTTGACTTTTGCACATGGTCATCTGTGCAGTTCACACGTACTGAGAACAGACACTGATTGCTGCAGAGTTAAAGCTATTTCAGCTATACTTGTTTACATCAGTTCCACTGGTAGTATACTAGGAAAAATTCTGGAATAATGGTTAAGGGAATGTAAAGGAAACTTCATAATGATGGAAGGTTTTGCAAGTAAGATGAAGAAATAGACATTTCATTAAAATCTTGCATACAGGCACATTTAAAAAGTACCTGCCCTTTTTCTGTGGATGTGTTGTGAATAGAAGAGATTTCTACAAAACATCCAGAAGAACTGGATTAAATGAGTCATAAATATTATTGTAAGAATGTGTGTTTTTATTCAAATGCCTTGTACATAAATATATATGACAGTATGTTCTTTCTCTTACTGAACAAATTGTTCTATCAAGATGGTAGAAAAAAAACTGAAAAAAGTAGCTTCAGATATCTAAGGGCAAAAACTTGATAAATGTTTACACAGGAAGAGTAAGACAAAAATCAGGACTGCCAGGAATAGATTTGAATTAGATGTGTTTTTAAGAATTGACACCAATTAAGCATTGTATAAGTGCTAAGTTTTCCTCAAAACTTTGAAGTTGCCCTGAAAGATAAATAGATATGGATCACACGTGTAAGAGAGCAAGAAAACCATAGCATGTCAGACACTGTTTCATCTTCAACAGAACTTGTCCCTAAAGAATTTAAGTTCTTGTTATCCACACAGCAGAGTCTGTGGGCTTCAACCCCCAGAAACTCTGGGGAGTGGAGACTGATAAACTGAGCACTGCAAACTGGTAGGATAGCCACTTGCACTGGCCACCAGTGGCTAACACACATTGCTCACAGCCCAGGCCCCTGCACCCTGCCAGCACAGCTGACATTTGTCCCCTGCATTCTGGGTCCCATCCAGCCTAAGGTGCCAAGGCATTGTCCGTGCTGCTTCTGCCTCTCTGTGCACTGCTGCTCATGCTAGCCTGTGTGAAGAAAATTCACTCAGAACTTCTAGGTGATGAACTCTCTTATGCAGCATTGCATTCCTGTCTTCACCTCCACAAAGCTGCTCCAGCCTCATCTGCTTCAGTACCATTATAAAGCACAAGCTAATGAGCCTAACTGAACTGTACTTCATGTTGGGACACTTTATTAGTGAAGTGTGCCTCACTGCTTGGGAGCTGGTGCTTCAGACTGATGAAGGCAATAGGCAGCATTCTCTAAGATGTCCATATGCAGCAAGATTCAAACATGAATCAGTAATAGGCATTGCCTATGATTCAGCTAGAAATCTCACAGTGTGAAAAGTCTTGCAAGGAAGCACTGCTTATAGCTGTAGATATGCTTTTATTGTAACAAACAGCAACATTCCCTACTATAAAGAATCATTTAACCATTTCAGCTTATGGCTTTCAATGGCTTATTAGCTGCCAGAAGATTGAAATTTATGCTTTAAATTGGTTGGACTATGGCAAAACCCGTCGTTTTTATAGCAGCAAACCATTCAAGGGAAGAAATTCTCTCCTGCTGCTTGCCTTATTTTGAGCCCTGGTTAAACCAGTGCAATTGAAAAAGCACCTTCAACCAGCAGCATTCAGCACAAAAACAACTAAAAAGAGACAAACTTTCTTTCTGTATATTAATTTGAAATTTATGGGTCTTGAAGAAGGTGTTGGCTTTTATATTTTCAAAGATATCAAAAGTAAATAATGTGATAACACAAAACGATCAACTTCTATCACTGGATATTTAGGGGTATTAAAGCAAGCAAAACCTGCTCATGTAGAACACACATAACTTACAAAAAATAATAATAATTAAAAAAAATATCCAAGAAGTTGAAAGAAGCAGGAAATTATCAGGGATTAGCAGAAACAGTGAGTATATAGCTTTAGCTTTTCCACCATTAAAATCTTAAATTTTTCCTGGATCAAAAGCAACCAGCAATGGGTGTATTAGCCACGGGACAATTAAAATTTGAGTGCAGGTCTTGTTCAAGACACAGCCATAGTGGGCAAAACCTTTGCATGCCTAATGAAGTAATAATTTACCTCTAATGCACTTAATTGAAGGCTTCAAATTTAATGATTTTTTTTTACAGCTGTCCGTTTGGATCCAGTATTTTCAGCATTGACACATGAAAATGCTTTTTTGCTACAGGAAATGGGACATGTAAAATGCAAAACTAAAAAAGAAGCAGTACTGTAGAGCCTGGCATCCACTAAGAGATATTGCTACTCATGTAGATGATCAGTGACTGATCAGACACCATACAAAGAAGTACAGGAGTAAAATGTAATAACTAACAGTGATTCATGCTCAAGAAGAATGTTTTAAAATTCACTCTGACTTCTGAGCTGTGACTGAAGAAGGAGCATTTAGATCCCCATTTGCATTTGGAGACTATAGATGCCCAGGTTCTACACAGATGTCCACGGTATTCCCAGCAGCCCTGCTATTAAACTGTGAGCCCATCAGCTATTAAACAGGTGTCTACTGTTTCTAGACTCTTCTCCCTCACCCACATACTTCTGCCATGAATAAATCAATTCCTGGTGAGGAGAAAGCCTGTCCTAATATGAATTGCAACTGAACAGCTGGGTTGTGCATCTAATTCACACTGAAGCTCTGAGAGGTCTGCAGTGTGTTTGCACACCTGGGATGTGGGAAGGCCCTATGCTTGCTTTGAAAAAAAAATTAAATCCAAGACTCTGTACCTCCTTCAAAACTGTCTTAGCCAGCAGGCTGTGAGATAAACACACTGGACCAGTTTCAACTGAAATTGTTAAGAAACTCTCTCCATGCAACACTTTGGTGAGAGAGGTGCTCAGGACATCTTTGTCACACCACTGCCCAGTTAGGTAGTGGGTATTTTAGCTGCAGTCCTTTATATCCCAGATACTTTTCTATTCATTTCTCTGGCCAGAAATTTTCAGCCAGAAATAGAAGCCTGGCTTTATTTAGGCTCCAGATGAGGGTTTTCAGCACTGAATCCTGGATGGGGGAAAAATTTTCTCTTTGGCCTGGGAAGAAAAACAATTTTCAGCATCTTTTTTTTTTTTTTTTTTTTTTTTTTTTTTTTTTTTTTTTTGGAGGAGAGCTTTGCCTCTCTTGGCTCATTTTTCTCCTTGAAAATTGTTTCTGGGTCAGGCCTCCCTTTGCTCAGTCACAAGCCTATTTGTAGGCACCTAACTTGTCACATTTATTGTAACGGGGATCCCTGTCAACTGAATACAGTGAAGGACAGCCTAAAAATTGGTAGTCTACAGTGAGTCTGCAGTGCTTCTTTCTCTGGTAATATGCAACATTTTTTAAGAGACACTGCCAAAATATGTCATCTAAATTGATTTACATTGTTACTGAAATTAAAGCAAATATGTATCACAATTTCTCAGACTATCCAAGGCATGATTTTAAAATGTCTACATGGATAACCACTATTTAAAAATGCACATGAAATACTTCTATTAGGAACACAGAATCAGGATTTTACTAATTCACCCCTCCTAAGTAGCTTTTAATAGCTTGGACTTTCACTTACTTGTGTTTTTAAACACCACTTCTACACTACTGGGGGAAGTTAGCTCCAAAACAACCAGAATCTCTTAAATAGGCAACTATTTGGAAACCAGAAGAGACTACAGTTGTAGCTCTGAGACAATCGCATGTGATTGAAACCAAACATTTGTTTCGAAAAACCATAATTCTAACTGGCAAACAGAATGTTAATGGCTGAGTAAGGAGCAAAAGCAATGGAAGTTTCAACAGTTCCTTACACAAAATTAATATGTGACCTTGGATGGACATTAGAAATTAACAAAAAAATGTTTACTTATATCTGTAGTTTTGCATCTGTATATGACAAAGCTGCCTAATCTGTTTTCCTTGTTCAAGCTGAGTGAAATGAGAGGAAAAAAGGACAGCAAACAAAACCATGAATGCTGGGAATCAGCTTTATTATTCTTACTCTAACACTCAGAACTCTAAGCTGTTATTACTGCCCCAAAAAAGAAATAATGAAAAATAATGTCAATTTTCTTACAAGCAATTTTTTTCCCATACTCTTCTTTGTCTGGCTGAAACTATATTAGCTTTAAAGGGACAAGTCTCACACAATCTACCTATGTGCCTGCATAGAGATTACTATATATTAGTGTGTAGACACAAAGCCTTCAGAATTTGTTTACAGTTGAATGGCACTGAAATTAGATGTCTGTTGCCCAAGCATTCATGTCATCAGAATGACAGCTGGAGTACAGGAATTGCTGGTGCTGTTTAATTGTTTACCACAAGAGGCATTTAATAAAAAGAAATTAAGATCCTGTGCTCTCGGCAGTGTATAAAGGTATTACAAGATTCTCAGAGATTTACATTTACCAATATTTTGTTAATTGTTGTTCTACTTCTGACTTAGCTGGTTCCATCTAATTTCACGGTTGAATTCCTAATATGATTTCTGAGCTTTGTTAGTAGTGATCTGGTTATTAAGAGCCATATGGTGAATTAAAAAAAACCAATAGCTTGTTAAAAGAGAACCGGATGCAGTGTCTATTAAAGTCAGTGGAATTTTCCCTTTGACTGTGGACCAAGCCCAAGGAAAGCAGCATCTCAGCCACCAGGAATGCTGGTAATTCACTACCTTCCCACTGCTTCACCCCCGAACTGTCCAGAAAGAAATCTCCTTCCTGTTGTCTACTACAGTTTTGTAATCTCAGTATTAAATAATACCATTCTATGGTGTGACTTTGTTTATTGTTTCACCAAATTCAAAGTAGCCACATTTTATTTTAAAATATTCATTAGCAATTCATTTTTGCACAGAAAACTCCCCACTGGACCCCACAGATCTACTTTCTGCCCACACTTTGCACCATTTCTTGTCTTTTTATCAATTTTCTTCCATTAAATCAATGCTGCTTCCAACGCCATATATTTCTTTTTTCATAAAGCACATTGGTATAGAAAAACAGTGATATCAAACAGCCATCATTAGTGCAGTGAAAAATGAACCTCTATAGTAAAAAACTGAGACCTGAGTAATATCATACAAACTAATATCTGTCAAAGTCACCACAGTCTCACTTAGGATCCAGTGTAGGCATATAACCTTTATTGTTCTAACTTAAATTCACCATACTAAAATAAGATCATACACCTCTCTTTATATAGTAAGATATTTCAGCAGAGTTTTGCTGGCTAGATTTTCAAAGGTATTTACTTCACTACCCAAACATTTTTATTTTTCTTTTCTTCTAAGCAGCCACCTCTGACTTGGATGTAGTTGACTACATTTTGTCAGTAATTCAGAGTTCAGCATGCTGACCATTTTAGAAAAATGCTGTAAACTGTGCAACAAGTGACAGTTCCATAACTACTCATTAATATGACAGCCATAAAAAATAATTGAATTTGATGAAATAGTTGTTATTTTAGAGCAACATCCTATATGTAATGAGACAGGAATTACAGAAACCGAGTCACTGATATGCCAGCCTCCAATTTCTTTTTATACACTTTCCTGGGACTCCATATGTTACTCAGGCATGCTGGTGACAAAGGCCTCCTATAAAACAGCCTAGAGTATTTTTATGTGAAGCAGTAGGTAACTAAAATATTTAAAAGTGTTTATTTGGTTAAACAGGTCCAGCATGCCACACGCATGCATACAAATAAACCAGATGATGGAAACAAGCACCCGAAGGTGCTAGTCTGTCTTTCAAGCAACAGTGGAGCACCTTGCAGGCTCTCAGCTTGCCAGTGCAGTCCCATAACTTATTTCCTGCATGATGCCTTTAGAATCTATCAAGAAAAATCTGTTTTGCTTCAGAGAAGGGCCTCATAAGGGTCTGAACTCCACGGCCGCCTACACTCCAATATTGAGGCAGTTACAGCGACTGACTGCTTTTCAAATGGCTGCAGCCTATCCTGTGTGTGGGGGACCAGCATCTCTCAGGCCTCCCTCTATCTTGGCAGCTGAGAGCAGCTCTCCTGGTGCCTCTCCTCACCTCCTGAGATGGATGAGCAGGAAAGCATGTTTTAAGTCTCAACAGGTCACAGGGAGAATATAAATGCAGAGATACAATCCAGAGCTAAAAAGGTTTCACAGTTTGTAACTAAAAAGTGGTGCTCTAAGTTAGAAAATGGCTGTTATTGGAATGTTTTGGAACTAAAAGTTGATTAAAAATTTCAGTTTACTGTGAGTAAAGTATGGACATAGATGTATTTTCTTTCATGGTTGCAATACTGGAGCAACACCTGAAAGTGAAGATAGATTTGGTATGTCTGCTCATGACAAAAAGTCATTAAAGTGTGATCCTCTTTGAGCATAACAGGATGCTATCATAACTCCAGAGCTAAGAGAGGAAGCTGAGGTTACCTTTACCACACATATATCACAGACTTGCAGAATAGCTGACATAAGACAGCATCTCTGGAGATTATAAAGTCCAATCCCCTTGTTCACAGCAGGGCCATCTGTGCAGGTTTTTAATATCTCAAGGATAGAATATCCACATCCCACTCTGGGCAACCTGATCCAGTGTTTGATCACCATCACAATAAAAAAAAATAATCCTTTGTGTTTTCAAGTTTCAGTTTGTGCATATTGCTTCTTGTCCTGCCACTGCACACCACTGAGAAGGACGTGTGCCCATCTTCTTTTCTTTGTCCATTCATCAGGCATTTACCTGTTGATAAGATTCCCCCTGAGCTTTCCTTTCTCCAGGATAAACAATCATAACTCTCACAATTTTTTCCTGGTATTCCTAATGCTCCAAAATCTCAGTCATCTTTGGGACTCTTTGCTGGACTCTATCTGATGTGTTCATATCTTTCTTGAACTGTGAACCCAGGACTCCAGATGTGTCCCACAAATGCTAAGTAGTGGAGATGGATTATATTGCCCAACCTGCTGGCAACAGTCCTAATGCAACCCAAGATGTTATCTGCCTTCTTTGACACAAAAGCCTATAGGTGACTCATAGACATCTAGTTGTCTACCAGGACACCCAGTTCATAGAATCATAGATCCATAGAATACCAAGTTGGAAGGGACCTCAAGGATCATCTGGTCCAATCTTTTTAGGTAATAATATAGTTTATATGAGATGGCTCAGCATCCTGTCAAGCTGAGATGTAAAACTGTCCAATGTGAGGGAATTTACCACTTTCCTTGGGAGACCATTCCAATATTTGATTATCCTCATGGTGAAAAATTTACCCCTTCTGTCCAATTGGAATGTCCCAGGAGTAACTTGTGCCCATTACCCCTTCTCTTTTTCATGTGACTCCTTGTAAATAGGAAGTCTCCATCTGCTTGATAGCCACCCTTTAAATACTGGAACCTGGTAATAAGATCTCCCTCAAACCTTCTTCTCTCAAGGCTGAACAAACCCAATTCTATCATCCTCTGTGGCAGGTTCTGCAGTCCTCTGATCATCCTCATGGCTCTTCTCTGGACTCTCTCCAGCCCGTCTTCATCCTTTTTGTAGATCAGGGACCAAAACAGAATGCAATACTCCAGGTGTGGTCTGACAAGTGCCAAGTAGAGTGGGATGATGACTTCTTTACCTCTGTTGGTGATGTCCTGGTTGATGCAGCCCAGCATCCTGATGGCTTTCTTTGCTGCAGCAGCACACTCTTCACTCATGATGAATCTGTTGTCTACCAACACCCCCAGGTCCCTTTCCACAGGGCTGCTCTCCAGCCAGGTGGATCCCAGTCTGAACTGCACTCCTGGGTTATGTGTTCTTAAGTGCAAGACCTTACACTTCTCGCCATTGAACTTCATTAGGTTCCTGCTAGCCCACTCCTCCAGTCTGTCAAGGTCATCCTGGAGGGTGGTTCTCCTTTCCAAAATGTAAAACTCTCCACTCATCTTGGTGTCATCAGCAAACTTAATTAGAGTTCTCTTCATGTAAACATACCCAGGTCACTTATGAAGATGTTAAACAGCATTTGGCCTAGTATCAATCCCTGGGGACCCCACTTATGACCAGCTGCCAGTTTGAGGAGGAGCTGTTTACTCTCACCCTCTGGGTATGGTCTGTCAGCCAGTTCCTCACCCACTGCACAGATCACTTGTCAAGGCCCTAACGAGTCCGTTTCTCCAGGAGGAGGCTGTGGGGGACCATATAACAAGCCTTGGAAATTCATTCTCTGCAAAGCTGCTTTCTAGCCAGTTAGTCCTCAGCCAGGGGTTATTCCTCCCTTGGTGCAGGAATTTGCATTTCCTCTTATTGAACTCCATGAGTTTCCTGTTTGCCTTTATTTTCAGCCTGCTCAGGTCCATTTGAATAGTGACATAACCAATGAGCCTATCAATCACTCATTTCAAACCTATATCATCTGTAAACTTGCACTGTACCTTATCATCCAGGTCACTAATGAAGCCTAATACTACTTAACTTCCAAGATCAAAGAACAGGAGTATTCACCTCAATATGATCAAGTGTAATGTGCCCAAGGATAAAAGATTGAAAAGACAAAAGAGACAACCTAAATTTTTTTTCACTCCAAAAGTTGCATCTACACCAACAAGCAACTACCTATGACAGGAGCAGATTAGTATGTTCAAATAGATGATACTGAGGCCCAGAACACAGTGCGTGAAGGCAACTGAACCCTTCTGCAATCAAAACTAATATGGAGATTCACTTGAAAACCACAACCACATGGACTCAAAATACTAACATAAGCACAGCCTAAACCACAGGTAGCAGATGTAGATATGGTACCCTCTCTCAAGGTGCATTAAAAAAAAAAATACTCTGAAACCTGTGAAGGAACAAATGGCTTTGTCCTTAACATGTTTATCTCTTTTGTCTCTGAGAAAAAGGAAGTAGTTTCAGAGGGGAACCAGAAGAATAAGGGTCTACAGAAATAGGAAAGGAGTGGCTACATGTATATGTAGGTGTACTTAAATGCATGTATATGTGTGAATGCATAATTTTGGTCTTTTCCCAAAGCTCATGAAATGTGGATCACATCAATCCTATTTATTTTTGCATTATAAAGAAACACTTCTCACTTTTTGTCAACTTAATTTAGCATTTGATGAATTAATGGAGAGTTAGCCTTGTCAATTCAGTCAGTGATCCATTTACTAGAAGACAGCACAGGATTTGGAGGCCTGGATTACCTTGCATGCGTAACAGAACACAGCTATCCAGATACATTTAAAATCACCTTGTGAGTTATTTATTTTTTCCTTAAAAAATTCAAGGAAGTAATGTCAAAATAGTAAGTCCTGGTTTACAAACTTTCATTGTTTCAGAATGTGTGCAATATGCATATAACTGTAAGCTAGGTTTCTATTGAAATTCCCTATTTTTTATCCAGTGGTAATAATGACTAAATTTACCTCATTGAAAAGTAAATACAAATTAAATTATTTATTGAATATCTTAAGAAGCCATTTTTACCATTTTCAAATGTTGTTTAGACTATTAAAATTATTTGAACTTAAAATGTGATGGATTTTTACATTCTTATCAGCTGCAGATTTGCTACTGTAAGCAATTAAGGAGTTTCTCTACCATCTAACCATAGTGTTGCATTTTCTCTCACTGTAGCAATTCACATTTAATCAAATTAGTGTAAAAGTAGCATCTAGTGCAATACTATGCCCAAGATAACAAAAAATATAACTAACCTTTTATCTCACAATATCCAGCGTACAATGAAACAAATAGTACCAGCACTGTTAAGTACCACAAAACAGCCCACTGGCAATAATTATCAGGGTGCACCATGTTGGGGACAAGCTGCTGCTACAAATTAAGCAGTCAGGTGGCAAGGTGAAAGAAAAAATTTGGTTTGGTCCTCTGTCCGTGCTTGTGGAGGTCACAGGGCAGCCAGGGATTGACTGGGCACTGGGATCTCTGTCAGGTATGCTTTTGCTGCCTTTAAATCAGAGTGACAGTGTCAAAATTAGGCTTTTAAAAATAGTGCTTTAGAGCTAAATAATAGTGAGGTGCTGCCTGTAATACTTTCAGGGTCCTTATTTTGTTTACCTCACATCCTGAACATATTTCAGATTGGCTATAAGCCAGCAAGATTTGGTTTGGTTTTCTTTTGGTGAAGCTGACTGACCAGTATGTTAATTCATTTGGTTTGAGGGCTGTTAAAAAAGTATGAAATACCAGAAGACTCACAGTGAACTAGTGAGGACGAGTAACATTATATCATACTACGATAACTATAACCAACACCACTGAGAATTGTTGTTCGCATAAAACATTTATAAGAACTTCCATTAACTATATGCTTCTCATCCTTTTAGATTGTTTGAATTAAAAGGACAATCATTTAGGTATAAAAATAAGGCATATTCAGTTGGCAATAATTCTCTGGGAAGAGTCAAAATAGGAAAAGGGCTTTACTGAGTACAAAAGCATTTTTTAAAATGAATTACTTAAATGTTTTTGAGCAACCACTTATTCTCTTGTTAAAATAGTACTTTTTATCTTACCAAATCATCGTGCAGAGTGAGACTTAAGATGGAAAATATAAAACCAAGACAGAGGGAAAGCAACATATGCTTGTATGCTAATAGCTTTGACATACCAGTTTAAGCCTATGAGTGATTCTTTTGTCTGCATGCTCTGTAGGTGGCCTAACACCACAACAGAGGCACACAACTGACAACTGACACAGCAGAACAGTGGCATGAAGTGACACAAGCTGCTGAAAAGCAAGAAAATGTTTTCCCTGTGCTTTTTTTGTGTGCTTTCATTTCATATTGTTAAATCTCAAACAGAGTTGGTACATTCTCTGGTTAACAAGGGATCCCTGTAAAAGGGACTTTGGTCTTCAAGGAGCCACGTTAACTCCATAGAAAATAAAATACTACTTCCTAGTCCTGTTCTATGTCTTTTGCTTCTTGTGCTGGTTTTGGCTGTTGTCTGGTTTCAAAATCTTGAGGCTAATCTGGGTCCTAGAAGTTTGGTTTACTCTTTCAAGCCACCCCATGTATTCTGGGAGAAACATTAAAATATATTTCTTCCACTTAGCATTATTCCATGAAACATAGGGCACAAATTGTACCCAAGTGACATCAGACTCTGAATTTTCTGGCATAAACTCACTAGTTACATGAACCTCAGTTTGATTAGGGTTGTACAGCATCATCCATTAAGATAATTGTGGCTGCATTTAAGCAGATGTGCTCTAAACAGGCACCATAAATTTATATATTTATTACTGTTCATAGAGGAAGGAAGAACTCATTACATGTGTGTACATTATGAACAGTAATAAATAAATAAATGGATTATTACTGAGAAACTCCAGCTTTACCCTTATTATGCATCTCTGGGGCCTCATATACCATCATTTTAATAGGCAGAACAATATTCAGGATTTACATCGCTTGGGCTTACTTTCTTTTGGACAACAGACTGAGGTCAGGGGAGGTATGCAATAAGGATTAGAAGAACCTACAGTGCAAGCTACTGCACAGTTTGAGGCAGAGTGAACTTGGGGCTCTCTCTTAAGAGCAAAGATATGGTTTGACTCCTGGCTCTGGCAATAATTTCAAGCCCTGTTACTGTTTCCCATGCATAAATTGACAATTGTGACATTTCTTTGTCTCTGGGATTATTCAGAAAACTGGTTAGAAGTTGTTAACATATTTGCTATGACTGCTACCTACAAATACATCAAATGTTACCTGTAAGACAAAGAGGATACTTACAAAATACAAAGTGTCTAGAAAGAACTATGGGATGGATGTCATATTGAGTGGGATTTTAATAATCAGATTTGTGATGATGTACAATGTTCTTTCAATAGGACAATTTAAGTTCTGCTATTATTTATTGTGAAGACAAAAAGAATTACTAAGAACTGAAGATAAATTCAAGTATCTCATTTCAACTCAGCTCTCTTCAGTTTTAGAAAACCAAACCTAAATGCTGCCTGTCATATCACTAAACCAATTGCCCATACTTGCTCCTGTAACAAGATTTTAATGATGCTACAAAAAACTTTGAAGATATGATCCATCTGCAATTCACAGAGAGGGCAATTAACAGAAAGGACAGCAATCTTTTCTGAGCTAATCACACCCAACTTCTCAGTTTCCATTACACTAACAGGTCTTTGCTGACGCTGCCTTTTCAACACTGAAGTGTTCTGTCACTGATATGAACTGTGCCTGATATGTAATTAATTCATTGCTTGACTTCTATTTCACCTAGAATGAACACAAATGTCACAGCCTGTAAGTTTGTTTTAGGTCATTATTCCCCTTTCTTTACAAAGCTGCATACCATTCTTACAACAAAGATTTCCAGACCAGACTACAATAAAGCTTGATTCTTTTTTGGAAACAGACTATGCACATCTTCATATCACACATTATCTAAGGAAATATTTTCTTTGGGAAAGTTTGTTAAAATTGACTCTTTTGTTCATTTGACTCATTTGTTCAAATGATAGACTGTGAATTCAAATGCAATCACTGAAGTTGCACATAGCATTTGTTTCTTAAGCTTGAACTACAGAATTTTGCTGATGCAGCTGCACAAAGGATAGATACATGGAGGGCCAAGGCTGCAGGGTCCCTCCTGGACAAAAAATGATCAGCAAAACTCTAGTGGTAGCAGAGTTGATAAATTTATTTGTAGAATTAATATCTTGCAGGCTGTATAGACTGAAACTGGTTTTTTGCCACTTAGAGCACTTGTCTAGGAGCACACATTTACAAGCCAGTCAACAGTCTCAGTTGCTGTATCAGTAAGATCACAGAGTCACAGAATATTAGTGGTTGGAAGGAGCTGCTGAAGATCATATAGTCCAAAACCCCTGCCAGAGAAAGTTCACCTAGACCAGGTTGCACATAATGGCATTCAGGTGAGTCTCTAATGCCTCCAGGGATGGAGACTCCACAGTTGCTCTGAGCATCTTGTTCCAGTGCTCTACCACCCTCAGAGCAAAACCAGAGGACTTTCTTCCACCACATTGTATATGATAGAAACTAGAGAAGCAGAAGTTGCAAGACAGTTCTCACATTAAAGGACAAAATGTTTCCTGCACATCAGTAGTTAATGCAATTGGCTTTTCTTCTTGAACTTGGTTATAGCCTCTTATTGTCTGCATATGGGCCAGCAGAGCTATTAAGATGTCTCTATTTCAGCATCAGTGCTCTGGCAATGTACTTAAGGTTAAGCAGTATCTGTAAACCTGATGGCAATGAACAAAATTGCCAGATTGACTTTACACTTTAATTAGTTACAAGAGCTTGCAAATTATCTTTACAGATGTAAGGCTAGCCTTAAATAAACTAAATCATCATTAACTGTTAAGAAGAAGAGAACTTAATAATGAAAAGCACAGGTTCATGGCAAAATAAAAGCAATAAAAGCAATAAAAGGGGACATTATTACTAACTTACACAATGGAGAAAGAAATTAATGCAAGGATTACAGGCCAAGGAAGCATGGAAAAAGATCTTAAATAAGACAATGACTGACACATATGTTTACATTGTAATTTTCAGATTTTCTTAAGGTTTGTTTTGTTCAAAATAAAGGAAGCTGACCACTGTGGTTTCTATGAAAAGACAAATTGCTACCTGGGGCCAGAAAGCATAATCATTGAATCATGGAATCACAGAACTGTCAGAGTTGGAAGGCACCTCTAGAGATCATCCAATCCAACTTCCCTGCTAAAGCAGGATTGGCCAGAGCACATTACTCAGGGCTGCACCCAGACAGGTCTTGAATATCTCCAGAGAAGGGGACTCCACAACGTCCCTGGGCAGTGCTTTGTGATTTTTTTACGTTCTATGACAAAGACGTTCCATGCAGTCCCAGATGTAATTTACTGGGCAAAACTGTCTTTCTTGGAAAAGTAGCTCCACTCTAAATAAGAGACTGTAAAAACTCAGCTGTGTAGGGCTCTGCATTTTATGTGTCTCAATGGCTGTAATTTACACTTGTTCAAAGTACAAGTTGTTTTTTTGTCTTCCAAAAACATTGCCAAAAACCTTCCCTTGGGATAAGAAACTTCTGCTGTGCTTCTTTTGGGTTATGCATCATCCTCAGAAAGATGACTCATTTGAATCTGTATTTTTAAGTGTGATATGCAAGCCAAAATTAAAGTAGCAGAAGTTCCTTATAATATTGGCTACTTGCAGAAATCTTTAGATATGGTGCAATGACTCAGAGCTGGCTCTGAATGGTAGTGGAGCACCTCACCTGTCTATCTAGATTTGCTGAAGGATAGTGCTAAAATGGTCAGATAGCTTCCATAGCTATCTGCTCAGTAACTAACTGAGCATACAGCCCTGACTTTTCACAGCACAAACATAAATATTAACTGAAGCCTCCTTTGGCCTAAAGAGTCTACCATCAAACTTAAGATACATAATAAACTTGCAGCAGTATGCAGAATATGGCACTTAATATTTAATCTCCTAATTAATAAATATATTACCATGAGCAATCTGCAACTACTTTGGGCATCTGTTCCTCTCTGGGGTTCTTCTTAGCCAGCTCAGATGTTTTTAACTACCATATGCTTCTGGCTGCAAGATCTGAGGTCTGGGAGGAAATGTTCCAAAATGCCATCAATTTGTCCTCTGGAATGAGAAACCAATCACAGCAACTAAGATTACTTTGGCCTGTAGAAACCTTTAGGACGCCAATCAGCCAGCAAAGCCAGAGAAGCCTGTTTACTGTTCAGATTTCAACCAGAGAGCACCTTTTATCCTCAAAAATAAAACAGTGTTGAAAATCAGCTCTTTAACACATAACTGAAGTCACTGCCTGAATGAAGAGTAGTGGCTCTAACAGAATCCAGACTGTCTGGAAGAAACACACAGTCAACTGAAGACTTGCCTTCTCATATAACAGAATTTACAGGTATCAGAGTTCCTTCCTACTTTTAATTTTTCAGTATTATATTATTGGTGCACACACAAGATAGTTTGATTTGTCACTGCACAAAATTGTTCATTTGCTTCAACACAAGAACGGACCAGCCATGCTCAGCTTGTGTGCAAACAGTGATTGCGTATAACATAACTATAGCCTTGTTTCTGTACTACAGATTAGGATGGTGGGCTATAATTCACATAGATACTTAATATCTGCTTTAATTTTGCCTGTTGCACTGCTGCCACAAATGACAACTGGGTTTTGGCTGTATAACAACAAGTTTGCTGACAGTTTTTGTTCTGGTTTATAGCAGATCACAGAAGGGAGTGCAGTCCAGCCTGTGGCACGGTAGGGTTAAGTGTGAGAGGTAGTAAAGATACTATGATTTGAATGAACAGAAAAGGTTTGAGTGCACACAGAAATAACACTGCTTAAGGAAAGAATTGGTAGTTCTACTTCATAATTTTCCAACAAGAAGGACACTGCTATACTTGAGACGTTTTATTGCCTTTTCCTTTTCTCCACTCCTTTGCATCTTTCTATTTATCCCTTTCTTTTAGCTGGAGGAGTGATTTCATGAAACTCCTCTTCTCTTAGAGCTCATTGTAAAGGAGCTGCCCTACAGCCTCCAGGCCAGGAAAAGGCTCCATACTAAGAAAGAAGTGGTGGCTGTGACTTGTAACATGGGCCATGGGATACAAGCTTGTTTGGAGTAAGTGGCTGGTGCAAAGGGGACCAGAGCAATGCGCACAGATGGTGACACTACAACCATACAAACACAGAATAATTTAGGTTGGAAGTGATCTCTGGGGTCTATCCAGGACAGAACCTTGCTCAGAACAGGTCTAATTAGATCAGGTTGCTCAGGGCCATGCCCAGCTGACTCTTGAACACCTCTAAGGACAAAGATTCCACAGCCTCACTTGGCTCCTGTTCCAGTGTTTATCTTCCCTATTACTAAAACAAAAAAAACCCAATAAATTCCTTTACATCTAATTGGAAATTCCTATGTTCCAACTTCACCTCTCAACCTAGTGCTGTGCATCAGTAAGAAGATTCTTGCTCCACCTTGTCTGTATCATCTGATCAGGTATTCACAGAAAACAATGAAGGGTCCCCAAGCCACCCCCTTCATCTTAAGGCTAAACAAGTCCAGCTTTCACAACCTGTCTTTGTAACTTACTTGCTCCAGTGCCCTGGATATCTTGCTGATTCTTTGCTGGACTTGATCCAGCTGGTCTGTGTTTTTCTTGCACTGGGAGGCCCAAAGCAGGACACAATACTCCTGACTCAGTCCCACAAGTGCTGAATTGAGGGGAAGGGTCATTGCCTTTGGCCCTCAATCTGCTGCCTTGCTAATATAGCCCAGCATGCTAACTGCTGAATTTGCTACCAGAGCGTATCTTTGGCTTATGTTCACCTTGGAATCCTCAGGACCACCAGGTCCCCTCAGCTCTTATACAAAGCTGTTTCCTACACAGCCATCACCCAGCCTATAATGCTAATAGGGCTATTCCAAACCAGATGCATGACTTTGCAGTTGCTTTTTTTGACCTATGTGAGATCAATGTTAGCCCATTTCTCCAACCTGCTGAGGCCCATTGAACACCCTAGTCCTTTAGTATATTAATTGCTCCACCTCTGTCAGTTGGGGGTGTTGGCAAACTTGCTGAGAGTGCACTTTGGCCTGCCATTAGTGTTAATGAAGACATTAAATAGTATTGGCCTGAATAGTGAGCCAGAGGGATGCTGCTAGTTACTGACTGCCAGCTGGACTGTATATCATGCAATGGGTGTCTGCACCACTTAAACAGCCTTAAAAGGCAGGTAATGACTGTTAATACCTTTTGCGTATTCTGGAGAAGAGAGTGAAAATTCAAGCTGGTCTTGAGAAGACTAGAAAAAAGGCTAGTGGATTAGCTGCTGCAGGAATAATACTGTGCAGAAGAGATGCACCAAAGCTGAAGGGCTGGTACTGCAGTGAGACTGTGGGAGCAGAAATGAAGAATTTCTGTTTGCACTGCTTGGTAGAATGTGAAATTTCTTTACTCTGGCCCTAAAAGAAATCCCTTTGTTCATTTCTATTGGGTAAGGGTTTATTGGTTTGCATTCAAACACAATTCTCTAGTGCTAACAGGAAATATAAGAAACAAATATAATAATCTAAACATATGACTACCGATGGAACTTTAATATTAGTATATGGCATAATCTTAACATATTACATAAATGAAGTTCTAGATACTAGTTGTTGAATGTCTAATAAAAATAATAAATTAAAATAAAATGTTTAAAGTATTACGCTTAATATTTTCATAACTGTTTAAGATTAGGAAACACTTTTGGCTAAAACATTTATCTGCAACTATAGTTTGAAAGCAATAGTTTTGATTCCCAACAATCTTCTGCTGGCTGAAAAACTGTCTTATCAGCTACTCAGAATGGTATTGCATCCATGTAGCAATGGCTGGAGATCACAGATGGCTGTAATAAACTTAACAGTCAATATGTATTCTTTGGATTCAAGGTGTAGAAGGCCTGGCTGCACTGCAGCCTTCTTATATTCTTCATAATTTAGTTTATTTTTTTCTTCATCTATTACTGAATAGCTTTCCATTACTTTGTTGTAAGGGCACATCTTCACATGGCTAGTACCAATAAACTTTTAATTAATTTACATGATGTTTATTGAGATAAAATGTTTCACCACAAAAAACAATTTGTATTAGTGTTCTAAGATGTTCATGGTTAAATGTCACACCTCTTTTCCTGCCAATACTCATTTGCTGTACGTTGAGTAAATAGGTAGTATATTTATTTATCCTAGACTTGCTGTCCATGATGAGCTCACCTTTCCCCAACTGTACTGTTAAAACAAAATTTATGTACAAATAGACAGAATTAAATCCTGTTCTGGACATTTTCTTCTAAATGGATTTCAAAATAATGCATGTCTCTGTTTACCCCTAATACTTGCAGGACATACCATGAAGCAAACAACTGACCTCTTCTGATTATAGTCTCTGGCTGCCAAAGATAGGTTTATCACAATTTTGTGGGGTACTGTCATGATTTCTTGCCTTTCACCACTGCTACAGTGATGTTCTGGCTTCACTCCCAGGAGCCAACAAATGACTTACAGGATATGCAAAAAAAGAAATGGGAGATAAGCCACAGCAAATTGGCCAGAGCAAGTAGGGAAGATAGGGGAACATGTGGGAGGGTAAGATATAGTCTAAGTTAAACCAAATCTTTGGAGGAAATATTTTTTTGAAAATTTATATGCTGGTTATGCTGTGTCATAGCCTTTGCCAAATCATGATCAGTAGTATTTTTTATGGTTTCTGTCTAAGTTATTTGGACTGACTCATAGTAAGCTTGCTTCAGCCTATTGTGAAGTTTAATTGGTAATGTTGGCAAATATCGTGCTTGTTTTCCAGTTTTTGTAGAAGTAATTATTAGACACAGCGTAATGCTGTTGCAACAACACAAAAAATCACTACGTCACTTTTCAACATACAAAAAGTGCTAAAAGAATGAATGGGATCAGTGACAAAAGGTGCTTAGAATACTCACCAGTTTTGTGTTTTTTCTTTGTGTTCTCCTTGCACTCTTCTAGTAGGCCCAGCTCTGATACCAACAGAAACAACCAGCAAAGAGGGTCTGTCTGCTTTCAGGTCTCAAAATAAATTAAATAAATTACCTTAAAGAAGTCCTTTGTCTTTGACCAAAACAGGAGACATGGATTTCTCCTGCTTTATCACCACCCTCGTGACAGAGCTGCTTGGCAGCCTTAAATAGGACATGACACGTCGTCTTTCCTCCCCTATCCCTTTTATGTCCTTCAGGGAATCTCAAAACAAATACTGTATTTTAAGGAAATAAGATTTTTCTGCCACTTGCACTTCTCTATGGATTTCTTGTACTTATTTTTATTTTCACTATTGCTCTTTTCACTGCTCTTTGGCAATGACATCAATATGTCTCAAACAGCTAAAATAAATAAATAAATAAATCATTCCAATAGAGACAATGTATTTTATCACCCATCACATCTAAAATTATAAGAAATCTGTTTCAGAAGACAGAAGAATTTCTGTATGATCCAGATATTCAGTAGCTCTGTCTTGCACAAGGCTGCTAGGGACAGGGTAAGAGAGCAAAATATGACCCAGAAGAGTGCAGCAACAAACAATACGTGACCTCACTGACAATGAAGGACTTGAAATAGCCAGTGAAACCAGTATCCTGACATATGGTGCTCTGTGCTCAGTGCTACTCTCTGTAATAACACTGCCTACACTATGGAAGTTTACCCCAGATATGTCAGTTTTAGCCAGCTATTAACAATGCCAACTCTCTTTTTTTTTAGCAAGTTGTTAAATAAATGACAAAGACCAGTTAAAAATATGTCTTCCCTTTCACAGAGAATTTTCACATCATCTGAGCAAGAAAATAAAGGATATAAAGTATTCACCTACTCAAACTCCAACTCTGAGAGATGTCTTATTGTGAGACATTTTCATTCAGGTTTGTTCAGCTCTCATAGAAACCAGAAACCCAACTTTTCGTTTTTTATTTGGATCACATATTGTGGGAGATTTCAATAAAATAAGAGATTAAAAGCCTTTGATTTAAACCAGCCATGTATATACTGATGGATGGACCACTCAGTGGATAAGGAATGGTGAATGAGCCAATGTGATGAGAGATGAGAGATGTGGTCAATTGGTTGATGTCCAAATGGAGATGAGTGGAGACCAGTGACAAGTTGCATTCCTCAGGGACAGTTATGGGACTGGTGCTGTTTGACGACTTTGTGGGTGATACGGACAGTGGAGTTGAATGCACCCTCATCAGGTTAGCTGGTGACACCAAGCTGTGTAGTGTGGTCAACATGCTGGAAGGACCTTGACAGACTTGAGAGATGGGCCCATGCCAACCACATGAAGTTCAATAAGGACAAGTACAAGGTCCTGCACCTGGGTTGGGGCTGTCCCAAGCACAAACACAGGCTGAGAGGAGAATGGATTGAAAACAGCCTTGAGGAGAAGGGCTGTGGGTTGATGAAGAAGCTCAACATGACCCACCAATGTGCTCTTGCAGCCCAGAAAGCCAACTATGTCCTGAAAGACATCAAAAGAAGTGTGGCCAGCAGGACAAGACAGGTGATTCTACCCCTTCATTCTGCTCTCATGAGACTGGAGTACTGTGTCCAGTTCTGGAGTGCCCACACAGAAGGACATGGAGATGTTGGAGAGAGTTCAGAGGGCCATACAAATCAGCAGAGGGCTGGAGCACTTCTCCCATGAAGACAGGCTGAGAGAGTTGGGGTTGTTTAGAGAAGGCTCCAGGGAAGCTTTATGGTGGTCTTCCACTACCTGTAGAGGCTACAGGAAAGCTGGGGAGGGACTTTTTGTAAGAGCTTGAAGTCATAGGATAAGGATAATGGCTTTAAAGAGGGTAAATTTAGGACAGGCATGAGGAAGAAACTCTTCCATGTGAGGGTGATGAGACATTGGAGAAGGCTGTGGATGTCTGTTCCCTGGCAGTGTTCAAGGCCAGGTTGGATGGGGCTTTGAAAAACCTGGTCTGGTGGGAGGTGTCCTTACTTATGGCAAGGGGGTTGGTACTAGATGATCTTTAAGGTCCCTTCCAACTCAAAGAATTCTATGATTCTATGATACAGTAGTGAACAAATGGATTTTTTCCTTAAAAGCTTCCTTTCTGATGGTACTTCCAGCTGATGTGACATCATATGCTTTGTAAATAAAGTTTATTTTTCTACGTGCATTAGCTCAGTCAAGACTTTGACTACGAGTTCTGAATTGTGCCCACATCATTTTGTCTTGAAAAGAGACACAAACTAAAGAAAAATCCTTGAGCTGTTCCACCTAGAATCTTATTTATCTTCTGGATCTGAGGAACAACTTCTTGCTATGGAAGGAGAGAGATGTCCAAACGCTTCTCTTGGATTTTCCACAGCATTCAACATTTCTGCTCAGGGCTCCAACACCTGTGATACAACACCAACAGTCCAAATAATATAACATGCTGTAAGCATCTTCTTAACAATGCAGGCTACAACTCTGCTGTAACAAGCACAGCAAATCCATTTCTTATCTTGACTTTTCAGATAAATAAAAAACACAATAAATTAAAAATAAAAGCTTGATCTAGAACCTCAAAATGCCTGTCTTTGCACACTGAAGACTGTGATCTGAAGTAACTGCCCTATGATACAGAACGTTTCTTACTTCAAAACAAATCTCTCCACTGAAGACTTCTACACTGCACCAACAAAACAGGAGTGAGACTGCACACATGTTGCTCCCTGAAAAAAGGGTGTAATAAAATCTTTGTACTCAATGTACAGGCCAGAGAATGTCTTGGATTTTGTGATGTCAAGTGCAACATGGAACCTACCAAGACTAATCACAGAATCATAGAAAAATAGAATTGCTTTGGTTGGAAAAGACCTTTAAGATGATCAGGTTCAATGTTTAACCCAGCACTGCCAAGTCCACCACTAAACTATGTCCCTAAACACCACATCTACACATCTTTTAAATACCTTCAGGGAAGGTGACTCTAACACTTCCCTGGGAAGCCAGTTCCAGTGCTTGATAACTCTTTCAGAGAATAATTTTTGTTTGTAATATCCAATTTAAACCTCCCTTGGTGCTACTTGAGGCCATTTCATCTTGTCCTACCACTTGTTACCTAAGAAAACAGTTCAACACCTACCTGTCTACAATTTCCTTTCAGGTAGCTGTAGAGAGTGAGGTCTCCCTCAGCCTCCTTTTCTCCAGACTAAAAAATCCCAGTTCCTTCAGCTGTTCCTCCTAAGACTTGTGCTCTAGACCCTTCACCAGCTTCATTGCCCTTTGGACAAACTCCAGCACATCAATGTCCTTTTTGTAGTGAGAGGCCCAAAAATGAGTACAGGATTTGAGGCCATGTGGTCACACTGCTGGCTCAAATTCAGCCATCAACCAATATCCCAACCCCAGCTCCTTCTCCACTGGGCATTTTTCCAGACAGTATTCCCAAAGAGTGGAGCATTGCATGGGGTTGTTGTGACTGAAGTGCAGGACCCGGCACTTGGCCTGGTTGGACCTCACACAATTGCCCTTGGACCAGATGGTCCAGATCCCTCTGTAGATCCTTCCTACCTTCACATAGATCAACACTCCGACCCAACATGGTGTCATCTGCAAATTTACTTAGGGTGCACGTGATCCCTTAATCCAGATCATTGATAAAGATAGTAAAGAGAACTGGCCCCAGTATGGAGCCCCAGGGAGCACCCCTTGTGACCGGCCATGAATTGGATTTAATTCCATTTACCTCAACATTTTGGGCACAGCCAGCGAGCTAGTTTTTCACTCAATTAAGTGTTTGCCAGTCCAAGCCATGAGCATCCAGTTTCTCTAGGAGGATGCCATGGGACACAATGTCAAAGGCTTTATTTAAGTCCAGGAAGACATCCACAGTCCTTTCTTCACCCATAATGTGGCTCAGCATGTCATAGAAGGAGATCAGGTTAGCCAAGCAGGACCTGCCTTTCATAAACATGTGATGACTGGGCTTGATTGCTTGGTTGTCCTGCATGTGTCATTTAATGGCACTAAAGATCAAGTTTACTCAAGTTACACTAGCAACTACTTGGGATTCTTCTTCAGGAAATAAACTACAATTTCACATATTTATACTCAATAAATATTACAGGATAGTGGTAATGGCTTAAATAAGTGTTTTGTGAGGAAAATATTTTTTGAATAATGAATTAATGAATCTACAGAGGGAAATATAGCTCAGGAATTGTTTGAATAAATCAGGTAGTATCCTACAATTTCTAAGCCCTCTTTTTCCTACAGTGCACTGAATTACTCAGGCACACTCCCCACCTCCCCACCCTTAAAATTCTGGGCTCCAAACAACAAAAAGAGAAAAGCAACCAGTCCTTAGTTCTTCTTTCATGGTGAAGCAAAATTTGCTCAGTTAGAAAGATATTGGAACAAAAAAAAAATGCATGGCTTTATATTTTATATATTTTCTTCAATTTATTAATAATTTTTATATATATTTATTTATGTCTTTGAGAAAAGACAAAAGAAAAAATCTAACTCATCCCTGATCATACAGTTATTGTAAGAATCAGATCTACAGTCTTCCCAGCAGCAGTAAGATCCAACCTTTTTCATTAATACATTTCATCCTGTACAGACGTGAGATTTCATACTTATGGGCTTACTTATGTACAGAGAAAATAGGTCAGTTCTGAAACTAGCAATGGACCTTTATATTACAGGAATGTGAGTCATTTGTTTCTTAATCTAAGTATATATACATTGATACATACATATATATACGTATATAATTTTATACCCTGTACGATTATTTTTTTTAAATTAACATACAAATCCTAGATATTGTCCACTCTATTACAAAGTCATTAAAAATTATTTATGGTTTCACTGAAAGACCATGTGAATTAATATTTCTTCATAGTGCTTAAAATAAAATAAAAATATATATAAAAATATTTTGCTACTAACCCCATTTCTCCTATCAAATGTAAACCTTAAAGAGTTTGAAAGATCAGTATATGATCTTAATTAACTGACAGAATTTGTTAGTATTAAAATAATATAAGGGGTATTGTACTTATAAATAAACGGTCTTGCAGCGTATCCATAATGTTTTAAACATTTTTAAACAATCATATCCCCATATACTACTCTGGGCCACTTAAATAAATGGCAGCAGCATGTTAATGGATTAATTACATTGATTTTCACCGGTGAGCAGGAGTCAGCAAAACCTGGAAGATTTTTTTTTACTTTTTATTTTATATACTTCTTTAGTAAAAGGCATAACAGGCAGCATGGGTTCAAGCTCTGTTAGCTTTAGAATATTTACTTGGCTCTCAAGTACATCTGGATTCACTGCATTACGTAGTTTGTGATGTTATTTAATTTTCCATGCATCATTAAGCTGAGCATTAATGGAAAAAGAACTCCTTTGTGCTCACTTCCTTAACATGAGTCAGCTGGGTTTTAAGGAACAGAATATACACTTGTATCATATCCATAATGCTGATTTTTCAATGAGTTAAATTATGACACATTTAGTTTCAATCTCTATTTAATGTGACAAATCAGGCACAAACGATTACGAAATAACTTTTTTTTGTGTGTGTGTGTGGATAAGATAATGTGAAGGTTTGAGCAAACAAAACAAAACATTCACAAAACAGTATGCTTTAACCCTGCTTTCTGTCATAATTTCCTTCCTGTTTTGAAGACATAAAAAATAACAAACCTCGTACCTATGGGCTATGTTTGACACTACATGCCTTAGGATATACTATCCATTTAATTACGATATACACAGAGCAAATCGTGCATTTCCAGACAGACTTGATGCTATATTATATTTATTTTTGTAAATAAACACCACAGTCAACTACAAAACTACAGTGAAGACACAGAAAGCACCTGAAAGCCTAAATCAAGCTGTGGTTTACAAATAATTTTTTAAATTAAAAACCTCACTTCTAGACTTAAACCAGAGTTTCAAAGTCAGCATTATAGGAATTTTAAGGTAGACACAATAAATAAATTGTTATTATTTTCTAGTATACCATAAAGCCTTCTCCTACAATGGCTGACCGAACCTATTTTTTTAAATTATTTTTTTTAATTATTTTTTTTTTCAAAGCATGCATGGAATTTTCTCAGATGCTATTGAGGGCAAGGAGAAGAAAAGTGATGGTATTGGTGAAGTACAAGCGGTTTGCAGGATCAAGCGTACAATTTTGCATAAAACATTGCATGTAAAAGTAACATTGTAGGTTTTAAGCCATTGCATTACAATTTAACAGCTGTGTTGCACTTAGCTTTAACAAATTTTAAAACTGTAAATTTTGAAGTGAAGAGTGGAACCTAAATTCCTAAACAAAGACCTTGCAATGGTACACCACACAGCAGCTATTTTTGTTTGGGTCTAAAAAGTTATTTACAATGGCAATAGTTATAGTCTTTGTAAAAGTCTTTAGCAATGTGAAGACTGAAGTCCACCCAGTTTTCTGAAACAACAGAAGGGTTGACATGTTGTGATGTTACAACCTATCCAGAGGAGTACTAATGCCAGCCTTTTGACTGCAGGTGTTTGCAATTTATTTCTTTTCCGATCTAATTTCCAGTGGGAAGTGCTAACATATGAAATGCAATGGGAAATAACAACTGAATTCTTCATGAGAAATTAACAATATGTATGCAATAAATGAAACAACAAGGGTTTCAGAATATCACTTGGTCAGTGTTATATGTTAGTCAGATTAGTATTTCTGTTTTTTAAATATACTTGTTTGAAGTTTGTTATTGTGTTGTTAATTTTCCCATGAAAATAGCAAACCTCATGAACAGAGAAATCTGATTTTAAAGTCAACACATTAAAAAGAAGTAATTTTTCAGCTGAATCTAGACTTCTTTAATGGTTGCAAGAAAGGAAGACATGAATTCAAACCATTTTCATTCTTTTTTATATATATATATATCTGCTATATATATATATAATTTTTACATTTATTATGTAGGGCAAAGCTGTCTAAAGTATTTTTCTCATAGTAGACTGCTTGGGTACATTGGGAAACAGGCTAAAAGAGTTTGGGGATGGTGCTTGGTTTGTTACAAGTCTGTTGCTCACCGTTACGAGGGATTATAAATTCGA
>NW_009952478.1:1565285-1573242 GCF_000747805.2 Chaetura pelagica | reverse complement strand
CGCCGGGGGGCTGCTGGGATGCCTGCGGCTGCTGTTGCATGAGAGAGAGCTGCGAGGCTGTCGGCGTGGCGTACTGGAAAGTTCGGCTGGCCAGAGGGCTCTGTACGGGCGGGCTGCAGATGGCGGTGGTGTATGAGCAGGGCGAGAGGATGACAGCCTGCTGGGGCGTCTGCGTGCTGGGCGAGGGGGAGTGCAGGTTTCCGTGGGACAGGCTGCTGGCGGTGTACACAGGAGGAGACTGTGTCCTGGTGCGCGACGACGAGGAGGAGGTGCTGGAGTTCAGGGAGGGCATCTGCTGCAAGCTCACTGGGACGATGGTCTGCACCATCTCCCGGTCATGCTTCACAATCTGCTTCAGGATTTCGTTCTCCTGGTTGTTGAAAACCCCAGTGTTGAGGTCCTTCTGGAACTTCTGCAGGAGGATTGAGTTCTTCTTCCCTTCACAGAGAGGCAGAAGAGTTAGCGAGCCTGACAAACGGGGCAGACCCTCGCTCTGACTTTGAGTTTCAGGCCCCACCATTGAGGGCTGTTATTTGTAAAAGCCTCAGCAAACACCAGGCTGAGCAGCAAGCTGGCTGCTGGAGGCTGTGCCACAGCAGGCACCAGCACAGGGATTGGGGCTGGCAGGCAGCCCCTGACTGCTGGCCTTGCCACATGCCCAGCGCCCTGCTCCCTGCAGCAGCACAGCAGGCTCTCCTATCTGCCCTGTGCTCAAAGAGACCTGGACTTCTGTGCCTCTTCACTTGTACGGTACTGCTAATGCTACAATTATTCTGAAAACGTAACCATGGTAATTTACTGAATAACAGGGTGGAAAAAGCCATCAGGCTCTGCACACACAACGTCTTTCTCTCTCTTTGCAAAACTGTCCTAATTTCCACTAAACTGTTACATAAGTTATAAACACACTTGCCATTTAGCACATTCCCTGGAACTAATTATTAGACATTAGACTAGCTTGCAAGAAATAATCTTTTTAAATGTTTGTGAACTAGTATGAACCCATGGATAACGTGACACCTGCTTACATAAAAAAAGACTGCTGTACACTGTGTCCTGATGTCTGCTCGCTGGCTCTCAGTGTCTTCAATATGTATACGGCTACTCTGTGTAATCAGACACACAGGAACACACTTGCACTCAATCCTTTTTTTTTATAAAAAGGTTGACATTTTATCTTTTCTCCTGTGTAGATTTCATATTGTAAACGGGAATGCTACTCTAACGGCAGACTGGACTTCACTATTAATTTCTTTACTTTTGCTATATTAAAGAAAACATGCTTGCTTCCAAATCACATCTTCAGCTTAGAATAGATAGCATGACACTGTCCTGTAATTCTTTCTGTATTCACTTTGAAGAAAGTGTAGACACAACTGTATTGAGAAAGAATAGTTTGGGGAAATCTTTACACTGGAGTTTTCTTGGGAAGTTGGGGAAACACCAGCAAACAGCATAAATTATTTTTTGTGCATAGCTGTATTTTAAAACCAGTGTCGATAATCATGATCATAGTGCAATTCTCTCAAACAAAGACCTTTTATCTAGTATGTCCTACTAGAGAAGTCCAGGATGTCTGGATGCACAACAGCAGACCTTGCACATCCTGTTTTGACAATCTGCCATATCCTCTGCCTTTCACCTGGATATTGTTGGCCTGCTTTTCTGATTGCAAACAGATCTGAGGAATGCCTGTGAGCAGCCAGCAATGCTAGCAGTGCTCATGTTGTCAGGAAAATGAGAGCCTTGCTGCAAAGGATTAATTCACTTCAACCAACATGGGTTTTGTGAGTGCTAAGAGGCTTCAGCTCTTCCCATCATTATAGATGTCATCTGTAAACAATTTATGTAGGAAAATGTCATCTACTCAGGGAACAGCATGAATCCTATCACGTGCTGAGGGCAGCAGAAGAAATATACAGGATTAATAAATAATACTAATGATAATTCAAGTATACAAAATAATCCTCAGAGGAGTATGAAAGTTTTCTAAAACTCGAAGTTTTCATTAAGTAAAAGTGATATTGCAGAATTTGTTGCCTACTCATGTCTTACTCATAGATCAATAGAACACTTACTGCAGCGTAACAGGAGCAAATTCTTTAAGGTTTAAGGTTTAATCTGTGCATTTTCTGGTGCAACTCAAGGAAAAGAAAAGGCAGAAAGGTTTTAAGAATTCCTAATATGGAAAAAAAAACACCAATACCTATTCTGTCAAGTCTATCAATTGCCACCGTTTCAAAGGCCCTTCTCATCATGGGGTACTCTTCCAGAACCTCATTGAAGTTGTCCACTGAAAGGGAGTACAGGCGGCAGTACGTATCTGCTCGTACACTAGCAGTTCGACGGCCCTTGGTCAAAAGGCAGATCTCTGCGGGAGAAAAAAATCAGCACACACAGAAAACAAAGAAGTTAGTGAACCATGTGAAACTTAAAAGCTGCGAAGTGACTTAGTGCTAACAAGCAATAATTCAGTAGTCAATGGTAAATTTTACATTGCTGTTTACACAAGGTTGCTGGAACAACTCTGAAGGTTTTTAATTCCGTTTTTGATACTCTTTAAAAGCTCTGCTTAAAGGTTTCCTCAGTTTGAACTCTGATTTTATCAAGCCTTTAAAAACATTTTTTTTTTAAGTTATAAGAAATGATCCAGCAGCTATCAAATAGTATTTGAGGAGAGTGAACGTGATTTTATTTTTTAGACTTTTTTTCTCATTGAGTTAAAAATCAGAACCCTTTTAAACCTCTGCTTACCCCATTTGATTAATCTAGGAGCCTTTATCTGCAAGTGCCTCCAACAAGAATTCATCATTTTGGAAAAGGGGAGGCCAAAGCTATATGCCAAGTCCCAAGAAACAGCCCCAAACTTGTGATTCTGCTGATTCCTCAACAATGGAATGTCCAAGGCTTGTAAGAACAAACCATGTGGGGTATAATATTTCTTTTTTTATATTAAGATACAGAAAAATTACAAAGTCAGTTGCAAAAGCAAGTGTTTCAAGTTAGGGAAATAAGAACATATTTAGAAATATCAAGAATTCTTGGTCTCTAATAGGGTGAGACACAGTTTCCCTTCCCTAGTTGTAGAAGTTGGGGCAGTGATTTCTTATTTGTTCATATTTAAATACTGTGTTCATCACAAATTATTATTCTCAATCAACTATCATCTTAAGGTATGGTAAAGCAATTTTTTTTTTTTTTATTTTTTTTTAAATTAATCTAGAAGGTACAGAACCTTGATGGTTTTTTTGTCTCATACTCCTTGTTGAGGAACGTCTACACGCCACCTAACCCTGAAGGTTTAGGGGCTAAGTTGCTTAAATAATAGTAGATAAATCAAAGTAAATTAATGCGTGACTAGTACTAACACAGAATGTACTTAAAACCCAAAAGCTTTCGGGAGAATTTATAGACTAATGGGTATTGTAAGAGTCTTGACCTAATGTCCCTCACAAAACCTCATATCTATGAAATAATGATAGTTTACTGTAAAGAGCCAGCCAGGACAAACAGAAGTCATTCCTTTGCTCTTCCATCCCCTAGCTCAGCTTGATCCCTTCTCCATTAATTGAACTCACTGCATTTAAGCCACAAGAGTGAGATAGAAATTTTGCCCAAAGGGAGCAGTTAAATGCAGTGAGTGTCTGCTCCATTTCCTATTAAGTTCTTTAGATCTTACACAGAATAAAGTTTTACAATACTTGACTGAATTTAGACATAACTTAACTAGGTTGAAAGTCTGTGTGATTAATGATCAACTCTTGATTTCCAGCTTTCTTCACTTAAAATTGCTGCAATCTACACTAGATACATAAGGAGGTGCCATTCAACAAATAAAAGCACTTGAGTTTTAGAAACACCACATGACCAAAAAAACCCCAGATGTTGACTATTGATCAAAACCATTCTGAACAGTGCAAAATAAAATGAAGAAAGTAGCGTTTTCATCATTATTCATCTAGAACACTGTATTTTAGATCAATTCAACAAGGACAAGAAAAAAACATAAAAGGCAATGTTACATATCATCACAGTACAACAGGAGTCTGGAATTCATGGGTATTACTGCAATTAATATATATTTTTTTCCCTTTTTCATTTTCTAATATTCTTGTGAAGTCATTGGAAGAGAAAACACTGTCAGCCCACAGCTTCTAATTGAAGAACATATTATTGAAGGCTCTCAGTAACCATACTGGACTCTTCTAATTAGATAAGATGATAAAGGATGAGTTAGGAAAGATACGAAAAATGTCCCAACACCTAGAAGCTGAGACCCTTCCTGCTCAGGAAGCAGGCTTCAGTTCTTGGCTCCAGTTCAATGGTCTCATTCAAAAGATTAACTTCTTCTGACAGAAAAAGTACCATGTAATGAATATCTGTGCAATGCATTTCCAGCATTTTTTTTTTCCAGCCACTGATAGATCATCTATATTGCTCTGTTATAAGTATCAATAGCATCAATTATACTCTAGCCAGAAGACTAACGTGCTTGTTAATTTTATGTGTTCTTCATTTAACTTCATTTCATCTACTGCCTATTTTTTTGGAACAAACTCTCAAGCACAGTAAGACATAATACATGAAACGTCATTTACCTGGACTGGAAAGGAAGAACACAGAGTGTCAAAATGTGTGCCCACCAAACACGTGTTTTTGTTAAATAAATAAAGTATTTATTTTGTTTGTTTGTTTGTTTTTGTTGTTTGTTTGCTTTTTAAAGAAGAAAATAAACACTATGTTTCAAGAAGGGAACAAAATAATGAAAATATATGATATATTTGAAGTTGCATCAAGTGCACCAGGTGACCTCAGCAATTATACTCTCCTTGGTGTTCAATTGATGTAAACAGATGATACCATACAAAAAATAGTACATGAGTGTGCTGTGAAACACAAAGGGTACCGACTATTTTCAAACAGCTTGGACAAGTAAGGTTCTCTATTAGCATAAAAAGAAAGCTGTGGCATCATATTACTCACTAATATTCCCATCTGCAGTTGGCATGGTGCATTGCCCTCATGCTGATACTTTCGAAGTGTCAAATACTTCTACCTTCCCTTTTCAAATGAAATAATGTCTTCAACTCCAATTAATAGTTATGTGTCAGACTACAATGAACCTGCAATTCACCTCTTAATGCAAGTTTCACTTTAATTATTTAATCTATTCAGAAAACTATTCTCTAGAACATTCTGAAACAAGTGTCAATCACTGCATTAATAAAAATATGCGTATTTGAAAGCACTAAATTATGCTAAAAACATGAGAGGCAACTAGGAAAGCTAAGGCCTCCTTGGAAATTAACCTTGCAAGTCAGGTTAAGGATAATAGAAAGGGCTTTTTCAAATATATAACTAACAAAACTAGCACTAGAGGCAATATTGGCCCACTGAAGAATGAGGTGGGAGCCCTGGTGACAGAGGATATAAAGAAGGCAGAGGTGCTGAACGCCTTCTTTGCCTCTGTCTTTACTCCTGCAGGATTTCCCCATGAGCCCCAGATTCATATAGCCCCAGAAGTAGTCAAGATAGATGAGGAGTCTGACATGGTAGATGAGGATTGGGTTAGGGATCAGTTGAGTAATCTGGACATCCATAAATCAATGGGTCTGGATGGAATGCACCCAAGGGTGCTGAGGGAGCTGGCGGAGGTCATTGCTAGGCCACTCTCCATCATCTTCGGTAAGTCATGGGTAACAGGAGAGGTGCCTGAGGACTGGAGGATAGCAAATGTCACACCAGTCTACAAGAAGGGCAAGAAGGAGGACCCGGGTAACTATAGACCGGTCAGCCTCACCTCCATCCCTGGAAAGGTGATGGAACAACTTGTTCTTGGCACTATCTCCAGGCACATCAAGGACATGGGGGTCATCAAGAGCAGTCAACATGGTTTTATCAAGGGTAAATCATGTTTGACTAACCTCATAGCCTTCTATGAGGAAATTACTAGGTGGATAGATGATGGTAGAGCGGTAGATGTGGTTTATCTTGATTTCAGTAAAGCATTTGACACCGTCTCCCACAGCATCCTTGTGGATAAGTTGATCAGGTATGGGTTTGGTGACCAGGAAGTGAGGTGGATTAGGAACTGGTTGAAAGGAAGGAGTCAGAGAGTTGTAGTCAATGGGGTAGAATCTGGTTGGAGGTGTGTTACTAGTGGAGTCCCACAAGGGTCGGTGCTGGGACCGGTGTTGTTCAACATCTTCATCAACGACCTGGATGAGGGTATAGAATGTACCCTCAGCAAGTTTGCTGATGACACTAAGCTGGGAGGAGTGGCTGACACACCAGAAGGCTGTGCTGCCATTCAGAGAGACTTAGATAGGTTGGTGAGTTGGGCGGGGAGAAACATGATGAAATTCAACAAGGGGAAGTGCAGAGTTTTACATTTGGGGAAGAACAACACCATGTCCCAGTACAGGTTGGGGGCTGAACTGCTGGAGAGTAGTGTAGGTGAAAGAGACCTGGGGGTCCTGGTAGACAGGAGGATGACCATGAGCCAGCAATGTGCCCTTGTGGCCAAGAAGGCCAATGGCATCCTGGGGTGCATTAGAAAGGGTGTGGTTAGTAGGTCAAGAGAGGTTCTCCTCCCCCTCTATTCTGCATTGGTGAGGCCACATCTGGAGTATTGTGTCCAGTTCTGGGCCCCTCAGTTCAAAAAGGACAGGGAACTGCTCGAGAGAGTCCAGCGCAGAGCTACGAAGATGATTAGGGGAGTGGAACATCTCCCTTATGAGGAAAGGCTGAGGGAGCTGGGTCTCTTTAGCTTGGAGAAAAGGAGACTGAGGGGTGACCTCATCAATGTTTACAAATATGTAAGGGGTGAGTGTCAGGGGGACGGAGTTAGGCTTTTCTCAGTGATGACCAGTGATAGGACAAGGGGTAATGGGTGTAAATTGGAGCATAGGAGGTTCAAGGTGAATATCCGAAAAAATCTTTTTACTGTGAGAGTGACAGAGCCCTGGAACAGGCTGCCCAGGGAGGTTGTGGAGTCTCCTTCACCAGAGACATTCAAAATCCACCTGGATGCATTCCTGTGTGATGTAATCTATGTGGCCCTGCTCTGGCAGGGGGGGTTGGACTAGATGATCTTTCAAGGTCCCTTCCAACCCCTAAGATTCTATAATTCTATGATTTCTTTATTTTTACAGTTCATATTTAATACCAGTGTAAATAACTTGCCTGTGAAAATCCCAATTTGTCCTGCAACAGATTTTCCCCACAGAACAATGCAGCTCCCAAAAGAACACAGAAAACTGCTCAAATACAACACACTTTTTTTGATAAAGACGCCAACTAAAAAGCTCAATGATTAAAGTTTAAAGCTAAGGCTGTTCTAAAGGTTATACTAATAAAAACTAATGAACAATGAGTCAGTTGCACACATACGTGGGACATGGTTTAGTAGTGGACTTAGTGCTAGGTTAACAGTTGGACTTAATTATCTTAAAATTCTTTTCACACCCGAAGTATTCCAGCAAAAGCATCAGGCTGAGTTTCTGGAACACCATGAATTTCTAAAGAAGCCTGCCTATATCTGTATATTCTGAAAGAGGGGACATGTAGATTGTATTTTATTATTGCATTAGCACAACAAAACCCTCTGGATAGAAAATTCTACATACCTGAAAGACAGTACTAAGAAAGACTGATCTCCAGAACATCCTTCAGGATTAGTAGGCCTTTCACAAGGTCCACAGCTTTGGTTCCACAGTGAGATGAAGTTCACTGTTCTTGTGGACTACCACTGTAGGTGAAAATTTCCGCCCTCCTCTCTTGACATAGGATTCCTAATTATTTTTTTCTTCAAGAAAATAACTGCTGGGAATATGGGAGTGGTTCACCCTTAGAATCATTTGTTATGTTGCATTGCTCTCTTAGTCTTTGCTAAATGAGTAAATGGACTGACTATATATATAAATATACAGGATTTCAGGCTCTAGTGAAATGTCCT
>NW_009952478.1:1488715-1565076 GCF_000747805.2 Chaetura pelagica | reverse complement strand
CTTGTTTCATCTTGACTAGGCATATACGTTGCTGTGCAAATGGGAAAGCAGCTCTTCAGACCATCTGGTTACTTTCAGTAGCATAAGCAAGTTGGAAAATCAAAGCAATTGAAAGGCTCAGGGCTGCCAGTGTAATGCATTTGGGAGTGTTTTATGAGAGCAGGACAGTGGATCAGAATATTGTTCATTTTACAGAGAGCAAAGAGTTCCTACACTATTATTGAAAAAACTTAGAGGTACAAAAGATCTTTCCATCCACCCATCTTCTAAGTCTTTAGATTAAGTTTCCTAGAACTACCAGATTTAGGTTATTCTTCTTTTCTAAATAGCTCTACATAACAACAACTTTATGTCACAGTGCAAAGATGAAAAGTTCTGGATTTCCCTCAAGCTACCAAAGTTGTCCACAGACCAGAAACTAGCTAATGGACATTTTTTTTGGAGCACCAGTCACAGGAATGAACCTTCAGCTTGGGGCACTCCTCCCAGCTTTACAAGAAGTAATGTGACATTTTTCTTCTTTAGGAAAGGAATTTATAAACTTCAAGCAATTAAAAAAGAAAGAGTAAGCTTCTAGGCACTCCATTCTTTCAGAAACTGAGTGAGTTCCCAGTTCCATGTTGACTTAACCTTCTCTAATACACAGAGGGAGAAGCTGCTTCATATGATAAAAAATGTGATTTCTTTAAAATATACTTCAGCATTTCTGTCTCCTTTTTCTGTGTTAAACTCTAGAAAACATCAAATCATGTACCTACTTTTTTTCCTGACTTCTGAAGTATTCTTTTTCAATACATTATGACTACTGCACAAAAGCAGAAACACACAGGTACATTGCTTTTTGTTATAGATACTAGAAAGACAAGCACCAGCTCTTATGGCTAGATTGTAGCTTGCATCAACTAAATGGGTTTTAGTAATCTATTTTCTACATAATAATAATAATAACAATAGCAACAGTAATAACAATAATAATGATAATTCACAGTTGTTTTGGAAAACGTTATTTACATTATTAAGCATTGTGGAGGAAAAAATCAAAGGAAGTATCATCCTTCAAATCTAGATCTATGGAACGGATGGAAATGAAAAGGCTTGAGTAATGTTTAATGGCGAACTCAGTCCCATATCTATAAAACTGTAAAATAAAGTCACTGCTCAGTAAGGAGCAAGGAGAAGGGAAATAATTACTGCATTTTACAGTTAAGTTTGTAATGTGGACTGTCCAGAAGAAAAGCTAAGCAAAACCTACACCTTTTCTCACCTCATTTACGCTAAGCATAGATTACAGACAAGACAGTTTGAGTTTGCTGGAGTGAAAAATAACAGATGCTGCCTGTTTGACCTCTTTGTTTAAAAAAATGCCAAAACCAATAGCCTTTAGAGTTGCTTTCAGATATCTGGGTTCATTGACCAGAGAGAAAATTAATGAAGGAGGCCTGGGTACACTGCCAAGTAGTTACTATTTTGAAGAGGGACTGAAAATAGCCAATTACAATTAAAAGTCCAGACCAACTTCCTCAATGCCTCAGTTTCAGTCTCCTGTCATTTTTTAAATCTATTTGCCTAAACCTAGTTTAAATGTACCCAGAACATGAGTTTTGCTTGCAAATATCTGTTCATGACTGCCAGCACCTTTATCAGATTAGATAATTTTTCTATCATGAAGATGTTCCATATACATCATGTCATATATCTGAAGAAAGGAAGATAATGCATTGGGGACTGAAAATAGTATTTGCTTCTGTGTTTCAGTATGATATGATGCTACAGTGAAAAAGCCAGTAGTAATAATAAAGGATTTAGTATTCTTGGTCAGTAGGAAAAAGCAGCAGATTATAAGGGATACTGGCACCCTCCACAAACAATTATTTACTAGTCCCTTTCATTCAGAATGTGATCCTTGGGACACAATCCCCCCATTTGAAAAAAGAAGAGTTTGTCTCCAAAGCCATGCTGTGACAAGAAGGAACCTTCAAAACAGACTAAAAGCAGCTGGAGACAGGTACCCGTAATGGGAATTCTATAGCCAGTTTCCTGATCTGTGGAAGATGATTAGTTCTTTTGCTATATTTCTTTCCATTACGCACTGCCCTAAAGGTCTCCTGCCCAAGCCTTCATTTGCTTATTGAATATACATATATATATACACACATATATATTTGCCAAATGTTTGGTATAGTAAATGGTCTTATTAGAGAGGTTCTAGCCCTTTTTTTTCCTAACAGCATTTCTATTGGCAGAGAGAGGTATTTTTATTTCATTTGAGATAGCACAAAATTCCTGGAGGCAAAACATTTTTTTTCAAAAAAAAACCTGCCTAACTTTCATTAGCTCAAACTTTGAAAGCATTGACAGAGGAATATCTTCAAAAAAGGATTTAATATTTATTTATCATTGTTTCATATTTATTTAGAGCCTGAAAATATGGTCCTTATTTTACTTTGCTCTCAGTTGTATTTTGTGACACCTACCTATGAAATGCTTGCTTCTTGAAACAACTCTTGCTCTTATCAGCCCATTTCATTGAATAAAGATGAATACACTACTTTATAGCAGCTCTGAGAAAAGCAGTGTGATAACATGCTGCTAATTTGGATGTTTTGGAGACTTTTTCAGAGCAGACCTCTTATTATTTCCATGTGAAATTTATTAATAAAATTAGGCAGAGCCTTTAGAATACTATCTACTTTGATGTAAGTAATGTCGATACAGAAAAAGACATTTTGAGCATGTATTAATTTTCAAGGCAATTTATTCAAGCCAATCTATTCTAGCCATTCTCTAATAACTTCTGTAATTTTTGACAAGACTGATATATAGCTGCATGTTTTTAAGTCATCGTATTCCTGTAAAGTTAATGCTCATACACTACTAAGCACATTTCAATGTAATATGCTTAATATATATTGACAGTATAATATTTTTCAGAAATGTTGCTAGCCACAATTATTTTTACATCAAGAAAGACAGCTAAACATGGTTAGAATACAACTGCCTTTATAAAAACTGGCATATTATCCTTCCAGAGACATTTTGTGTCAGGTTGTCCTAACCTGTCTTTTCTTTTTATTGTCTGAATAGGTGTGGCCAAGTTTTCATGACAGAGCAAACAGAGGCCAGTGACATTCTTCCAGCCTGTCTATTTTCTGTTGTTAACTCAAACTCTTCTGAGAAAGCTCTGTTTGAGGATTCTTATATAAAACAGAAATGTGAATCCTCGTTTTATCTTCATTGCTATTTATAACAGAACATCCTTACATTTTTATTTACTTTAATCTTTAATGAACTGTTCTTTCTACTACAGGAGATTGAGGTAGTTTATTTACTATCTTGTAAAAGGTCATAATTTAACTGATACTAGTTTTATTTTATTTTTTAAAATAAAAATATTGGTTAGATTCTGTGATTATGTGCCTAAGTACAGATGTAGCTTTCATACTGTTTGGGTCAAAGGTCAAAAGTGATTTTGTGTAATGAATTTATGCCTACTTTTCACATGAATGCCTACTCCCTGTTGAAAATAGCCACTTCGTTCCTTACGTATTCAGAGTTACGTTCTTGTCATCTTGAGTCTGGCAAAGAATAACAGTTACAAATTAAACTATTAAACTTGAATTTAAGTGGACTGTAAAAATATTGCACCTATTACATTATTAAACAAATTGTCAGAGTCTGTCAGTCCTGAATTAAATATTTAGATTAAATATTTAATCTAAATTCAAATATTTAAATTCTACTGTATAAAACTGAAGGTACTTGCAAAATCTTCTGGTTTATCTGCTAGCCATCTCAAATTTCCAAGTAATGCTGACCTGATATTTTGCTTGTGTTTAGTTCTTTTATGCATAAAGTCTAAATTAAGATTTTATCCTGTTCATGAATTCACAGAATTAGAATTTGGTTTGAAAAATATTTTATTTGGATAGCATTATTGATTTAACATTTTCTAACCAATAAAACTCCTAAAACCAAACCCACTTCTACCTTTGTACATCACAGGGTAAGCTATTTGCATTTTAGTTTCTTAAAAAGTCTCTTAGTCTTAAAAAAAAAAATATTCTGCCTGACTAGTGAGTTATTCTGATGTCATGGTACTTTCTATATAAAACATGGTGTCATAAGAACACCACAATGCAGAATAAGAAATTATGCTATAGCATGAGGAAATGTATTCTCAAAATGGCAGACCAGTCTTGCAGATCATATACTTTTAGATAAAAATTTTAAACCTGAAAAGCATTTTAGGAATGTGATGACATGGAGATCTGGAGATCCTGCTCCCTTATAGCATTCAATTGCAATCATACCTCAAGGAAGCTGCTTAAAATTAATTATTTGGATTTGAGTATGAATACTGAGAGACTTAGCTCACTACTGCCTTGCATAAAGAGTAGCTATATGCAGCATTTTTGCTAAATGTAAAACTGTTTGTCATATCACATTGCTCAGGTGTAAAGCAGTGAGCAGTCAGGAACTTTAACAACACCTTCTCTATTATAATCAGTATTACACCACAAATCTTCAAAAGCAGTCTATCAAAAGGAAGTATCTACTGAGTAATCAGGGAGACTGTTTAAGAAGCGTATTCAGGTTAATATCTTACTATCACTCTCTAGGAAGTAACGTCTTTCAGTAGTTAAAGTTTTGTCTGACAGTGATGACACATTATCAAGCAATCACTCTTAGCTTTTACTGAGTGTGCAGACATGATTTTTCTTTTTAGTATAGTCTTACTTGGTCAGCTACCAAAGGAGAAGGGGATAATAAACACAATCTGTCATGCTCTGATGACAGGGCGATACTTTTAGTAGATTGGAAATGATAATTTCATACTTGCTTCTTTTGCTTCCAACTAGAACTGCTACATTATGGAATATCAATTCCTCTCCCCTCAAAAAAAAAACTAAAAAAGAATTAATAACAAATAGATTGTTAAGTCCTGTTAATATTTATATGCAGAGTTACTTTTTCATAGTCATGATATTTAGGTGCCCACATGGAAGATTCATTTCAATGGAGACAGTATTTGATAAATTAGATATGAGCTACTAACTCTATTCCAGTTCAAAATACTATATTTTTGTCATTATTTGAAATCTTTATGCAAAGAAGGAAAACATCAGAGGTTGTTCCAGACATTCCTGATTTTGTTGTAATTTCCTAGATGGTTTCTATTTTAAAAATTAGATGTATTTTGCTTTTTAAGAAGCTTTTTATATAAGATGCGTATTAAATTTAAAATTATTAACTTCTGGGGTACTAAGCTTCCATGTAAAACAATCCGTATACAGAAGCATAACTAGGCTTAAGATCCTGAGTAATCAGGGAGAAAAAAAAAAAAAAAAGTGGCAAAATATAATCTAAAGTGACTCAACATTTCCCATGGTATTACTTTCCGCTGCAGTTGTCTAAAAGATACTGACAGTTGCTGTTCTGAAATAGGGAAAAGCTCCATAAATAATAGGTAGGTCAAAGAAGTTCTGTCTAATTGGCCTTCTACAAGCTGCAGCAAATGCAAGATAAAATTTATTAGAATTTCAAATGTGGAAGGATACCTGTTAAAACAGTATTATATAATTTAAGCAAAATAAAACATTTAAAAAATCTAAAGTACTCCATGAACTACATGCGGTAAAAAACAAACAAAAAAAGATGCCATAATATGTCTCTGAGACATATTATGGGAAGATGGGGATGAGAATCTAATTTGTGTATAATTTTGCTAGAGCACTTACCATATTCAGCACAGGTAGTGATACCTGCCTTTGAATAAGTACTAAAAAACATGTATATGTCTCTTAGTACAAAGTAAAAGGCAGAACATTACATTTTCATATTCATACCCACAGAAAGCAACTGCTGTATGTATGTATCATAAAAAGAGTTTCAAAAAATCACATCCAGTTCTGGAAGCTATCAGAAAATTGTTTTTCCGCAATATGAGTTTACTTAGTCTACAAATGGATTTACTGAATGGCCCCAAGTGACATGATACCATTGAGATTCTCAATGGTGAAAAAGAGCAGAAAAAGCAATGGGGTGGGGGAACTGCAGTGGACACATTACAAACTTGATACCATTGCACACTTACCTACTGGAGCTAGAAAACTCCAACTGAAAACACAATGAAAACATGGAGCCCTCAAACATAATTCAAAAATATAACTACACTTCCTACCCACTCAGTTTGGATTTCCGTAGCAATATTGGCATTCCTTCAGCTGTAACATAGTATCTGTTAAAAGCAGAGACAAGGGGTTGTTACATCCTAGAACATACCTCTTGGTTGCTGAATGGAGGAAAGCCTGTGTAAACACAGGTGGGAAAACAGATGGAGAAAGGAAAAGACAGGAGGAACACAAGTCTTATGTCCTTTGAGGTTGAGAGGAATTTTGCCAGTGACTACAGCAAGAGTAAGATGAGACCCCAGCAAACAATCAGTCCTCTGACTACTGGCAAGAAAGCAAATGAAGTAATAGAAGAGTCCTGTATGTGTTCCAAGAAATCTTTCTTTTAGTAAGTTGTGCTGAGCCTTACTGCTTGGGCAGTGCTGGATTCCTAGTATTTTTTTTTTCCTCTTTATATGCACATGAGCCCCACTCGTAACACACTGGTTAAGCACAGGATCAGGACTGCAGTCCCAGAGAATTTCCTCTGACTCCACGGACCTGGCAGCTGGCGTAGGAACACAGTATCACAAAACCACTCCCACTAATCAGCCTGTTCTGCGGTAGCTTTGGCACAGCTTTAACTGTCATGTTTGCAGGGGTAACAACCTGAGATAAGTTATGAAATGGTAAGATGTTGCTTTTCTCCCTTGTTCCTCAAACAGGAGCTTGCAGTCCAGGAAAAATTAGAATTTCCTCATAGCAGTGGTATTACACCAGTTTATACCAATGTATACTGGTATATGTCATTTTGATTAGTATTAGCCTCATAAAATACATTACTATCTCTACTCTGTTAAGCTTAAGTAAGTTATCAGCCATGCTTTTCTACAGGCAAAAGTCTTAAGACTCTTGTGCTTCATCTTCAGAATCTTTGCTTTTTACCAATTTTAATTTTCTAGAGAGGAAGAAACAGGCAATCTGTTCAGTAGCTCCTCCTATCACAAGAAGCCTTTGAGTAATTTCTAACAATCGCTTGGCATTCAGAGGGAGAGCTTAGTAGAACTGAAACCTGGCAATTTCTTTCCTATCATTCACTACTGGGATTATAGCATAAATGAGTTTGAACTACTGAGGTTTTAAATACAAAAATATTCACTGAGACAGACACAATAATTGGGGAGATCTCATTCTTCACTGCTGTGTACAACCAAAGACCCTGTATTTTCCCTGTTGTAAACTGCAGACACTCAAAATCATGGACCAAAAAAAAAAAAAAGTAAGCCACAACATCCTTAAGATACCATTTGTTGAAAATTTTCACTTGTCTTCTGATTCTTATTCTCCAAAAAGACTGGATTCAAGTGTGCTCTCATCTGAAGCTTGCAACTCAGCTTAGCTGCAAACACATGTAGTCAGGTTTTTCTACTTGCTGTCCAAAAGGGATAGGTGTAAACACCTTCCCACTCCCTTTCCAGCTTTTGAAGGTTGCTTCAGTCTTGTTCAGACGTGCTGCTGCTCCTTGCATATTTTTCCCTTTCTCATGAATATCATGCCCATGACATTCCACTGCACTCGCAGACCCTTTCTCTCCTATTTCTTTGTACTACTCACAACCTGACTCCTGCTCACACAGTCCTCTCTCTGTTGACCTCCATCTCACCACTCACACTCTTCTGAGCTCCCCTATGGTTTTGTACTATGTGTTAACATAGCCCTAACCATCCACTCTGTCATGGTCTTCTTAATTTATATTTTATTGTCCTGGCTCATCCTACAGAAGCAACTAGAAGGAGAAGGTCATCATTTCCATTGGGAGAAATCTTGTTTCCCTTTATACAAAACCTGTCAGTTTCAGTGGGATTCATTTCTTGTTTATTTACAATGAGAAAAGATGCATTTACTGCTTTGCTGAAAATCCACTCCTACTGATGGGGAACTGGAAGAAATTTTAGAAATGAAGGGGAACATGTTAAGCTAGAAATAAAAAAAAAATATCATATACATTTTAGGAAAAAAATAGTATTGCTGTATTTCCTCAAAAATCCTAACTGTGGCTTTCGTAATTTCACTGACACAGAAATAACTATATAATTAATAGAATCACAGAATGGTTTGGGCTGGAAGGGACCTTAAAGGTCATCTAGCTCGAACCCCCCTGCCATGGGCACTGATACCTCCTACTAGGCTATGTTGCTCAAAGCGTCATCCAACCTGTCCTTGAACACTTTCAGGGATGAGGCATCCACAACTTCTCTGAGCAACTTGTTCCAGTGTCTCACAACCCTCATAGTGAAGGTTTTCTTCTTAAAGTCTAATCTTAATATACCCTCTTACAGTTTAAAGCTATTACCGCTTGTCCTAGCACTACATGTCCCTCCCCAATTATAAAACATCGTAAGTACTAACTTCTTGTATTCAGCGTTGCTGAATTCCTGTCCTTTGTAAAGAACTCATACAAGAACACCATTTGAGTACAGGTATTCTAAATTTAGCCAAAAAAAGTTACTGTTTTCTTTAAATGCCAGTAAAAGGAAAGGAAATCATACTGTTCTGAATCTTTATGAAACAACTTGGAGTCAATACACAGCATGATAACACTGTTCAATCAGCAGTCTGAAAAAAAACTATTTGGGATGAAAATTAGCTGCTAAGCTAAGTAATGTTCCTGCACACAAAGTTTAAGAAAATTTTATTTATGAACGCACATAAGGGTTAAGGGATAGGATGCTTTTCCCACTGAAATACCGGAAAACAAGCAAGAAGTCTGTGGTTACTGTTTCATATCAACTCCTTCCCTCCTGAAAGGAGAAACCAGTGAGAATGGATAAAGAAAGTGGCAGACCTCAATCAAGCCTAGGTCTCTAGAGTGTCCTCTAGAATCATCACTCTGCACCTCCCTCACAAATCAACAAATAACAGAGGTGAACTGTAGTTTTATTAATCTCTTCCACTGACAGGCATATTCTTTTTCAAGAAGAATTTCCAAGCAATTTTAAGGTTTATGAAGCTTCATGTGAGACTTATAACACCCAGATTAATAGGGAAGCTTGTATTTTAATTATGAGCAAAGATCAAGCAAGAAAATGTAAATGTTCAACAGCATCTCAGTATCCAAACCTCCAGCTATTTCCTCTCATTATTACTGCAAGTTTGGTTTTCCAGGCTCTTCCAACAGTTCATTCAAGCCTCTTCCAAATACTGATGACATTGCTTTGGTTCTTCTTAAATCTCAGTTTCACACTAACCTCCAGTTCTCCAAAAGCTTCAGGTTGTCAGAAGCTTTTCAATAATACAATGTTGTCAGTACCGAAACATTTTTGATATTGTAAGTTTGATAAATGTTTTCCAAATCCAAGGCAGGATGTTGGTGAAACCCTCCCTGAGTCCTGCAGGTAAGCCTGCCTCTCCAGGACTTCCTTCCCAGTCTCCCTAGAGCCAGGGCTGCCAGGAAACTTAGCTCTAGGACATACCTGACATCAAACACCTAGCACCTCTGAGCTAGGGCTGGTAACTTCCAATGCAAAAGACATTTCTATATTGAAAAAGGGTCCATCCAGGTATGGCACACTCCTCCCATCAGTGTATCCTTCCCTTGCTTGTGAAAGCCCAATCACTGATATTGATTTATTGTGTCAGACCTGGGAGCTATACAATTGAAGTTGAATTTATAAGTTGCCACTTCTTAAACAGTATCTCAGCCTCAGAGACATTTTGCATGTTTCCACTGGAACAAGAGTTACTTTTCTTGGGATTTGAACACAGGCTTATTCTTCAGCTTGTTATTGTTCTGCTGTGAAACATTTCTTGCTTTGGTCTGGATGTTCTACACGGATTCTGACACATATTTGAGGCAAAGAATGTCTTCTCCAAAGAGGGAGAATATTAGATTTATTTTTTTTCCGCTGTGACAAGTCAAACCTTTTCAATTTTACATCTATCTGATGTCCAGCTTGGTTCCTCTGTTTTCAGCTGAAGTCAAATAGGCTGTTCTTATGCAGGGTCTGAAATTCCCCTCTGGGAAATCACAATGCTATATGGTATTTTGTTAAAACATTAGCGAATCACAACACATTGGATCTTAGGGCACTCTCCTTCTTAAGTTCCCTCTGCCTGTGCTTGATCTTCCTCTCCTTTCCTCTCCTTGTCTCTCATCGCCAGGCTACATCCAGCAGCACCTATTACTCCCCTTTTTCCCAGGAGCTGTTAGGCTTTGGATGCATTTGCATTTTTTGCACCCCTAGTCCCATTCCAGCTGCAGTTGGGATGAGCAATACTGCTTTGTTATGAAGTTGATGAAGGGCCTGGATGTGGCAAATAGCTTATTTTTTTTTGTCTTCATTCCTGCGAAGAAGGGTAGTGGATGAACAGGATGAGCTAAAGGAGTTGTCTGCACTGCAACAGTTATGGCTGACAGTTATGTAAAATACTTTTATGTGCAATCTCCTCTGATCCTCTCCTGGTTCAGAGGAGTATTATGGTCAGATTCAGCACACAGGCTCTTGCAAACTCATTTTCATGAACTGGGGCACTGGTAAGCATAGAGAACATGAAGACCAAGGTTGCTCTGTTTCTCTATCCTCAGCATTTACCTTTTCTCTCTTCTTAATCTCCTGTCTTCAGTGTCTACAGTTTAAGCCCATGGGATAAGTACAAGATCTCTTTACTGAAGTGCTTCCACAAATACTGGTTCAAATCACCTTGCAGAGGCTGCTGCAGAATGACAAGGCCTGCTGGCCAGATCAGTACGAGTTGCTTTAGCACATCATCCTAAAATGGGATTAGTTAAGTAACTCTGTAGCCCAACTCAAACACTGAGCCCAGCTGACTTTTCTAAGCTTCCCGCTTCCTTGTATCAGCTAAATACTACCAATCAGACTTTCAATTGGACATTTTCTGAGAAGCATTTGACTTCATTTGGGGATAATTCATGGGGTTCAACAGAAAATGTATACAATGACCAACTAACTGTAACTCATGGAAAACAGCAGTACACGCAAATGTTCAATCAGCTTTTGGAAACCAGCCTTGCTGCTACTCACGGAAACAGACACCTATTATATTGTACAAAGACAATTTATAGTCACAAGGAAGAACATTTTCATATGGGTCAATTATTATATGTAAAAAAAAATAAATAATGATACTACTTTCATCCAGCTATAAATATTCAGATGCATTCATCTAAATGGAAACCTATTTTTCTTCAGAATTATTGTCTGTTTTTTATTAATATACATTTGTTACAAACCTATATAGTCAGATATGGAGTACAGTTTCTTACAGTATAGACTGGAAGGATAAACACTGCTGTGTGCTACAATTCCACGAAAAGCACTAGTGACAACTTGAAATATTCATGAACACCAAAATGTTCCATATAAATAATGATTTACAGTGATTTTTACTTTTTAAAAATACTTTACATTTATTTCTCAAAAATTATATCCTTTTTCAAAGAAAATGGATTCTGTTTATTTTATCTTTAAAAAAGCTAAAATATTACTATGCAAATTATTATACTTTTCTTTAAATACTGTCCTATTAATAATAGTGCTCTTAATTTAAAGGAACTTCAAAATGCGGGAAGATCATCCTGCATCTTCATTAGCTATCCTCACAACAGCAAACTGACTTTGAACGTCTTACTCAGAAATATGCATTTTTCACTGCAGTTGGAAAAGACACTTCGTAGGTTATTCTGATGTCTTTGTGTGTCTGATTCTGAACATGTTTTGTTCTAGTACATTAATTCCAATGTTACAATTCCTTTTTTCCTACTCACCACCGAAGTAAGAGCCATCTGTCAGCTTCAGTTCCTTGTTGGATTTAGTGATGACACCAGCAACACCGTGCTGAATGAAATACATCTTTTTACCCACAGCGCCTTCTCTGATAATATAATCTCCAGGTTGAAACACCTCAAATCGCAGCTTGCTTAGCATGGCAGTCACAAAATTTGGGTCTGCATTAGCAAAAAGAGGCATTGTAGCTACCAGCTTCCGACAGTTGAAGTTGACAATCTCCTACATGGGAAGGAAACATAATGATAATAATGGTCAGCAAATGCATACAACTTGATGGACATGGAAAAAAAGACTTTCTGCTTTCTTCACAAATAAGTTCTTTATATTGTGTAACAAAATGTCTCCCCAGGCACTTGGGTAGCAGAAAGCTGTTATCTCTAGTAATGACTTATTTTCAATTAAAGAAAGGAAAAACAGGGCAAACTTACTTCCTGGTGCTACTCCTAGGATAGACTTTTTATACCTTTTAAAAATTCTGCAAGAAAGTGTCATTATATAATGGCAAGGTGGAAATAAAAGTATCTCTAAGTAGAAATAAACAATGACTCTTAACAACAGGTAGTGCAGCAATTATCTTTAACCGTCGTCTCACCAGCATGACATCTATGTACTTACATAAACACTACCTAAGCCTTTTTCCCCCTCCTCTTTTCCTCTACCAGAATGAACCAAGAAGTTATTAAATACATAGATATTTATATAATTATAATTTAATGCAGACTGAATTCTAGAATTATGAGGTTAAAGATTGACTGAATGAAGAGCAAAATGGTACATCTTTGAAGTCCAATACTAAACTTCAGTTGAGTTCAGTGGGGATATGATTCCACCAAGAACATTTTATCTGAGAATAATTTATAAGCAATGGAAATCAAACAAGACTCCTCTTCCACAACTTTTCACTGTACTGCCTCACTCTATCTATCCTCTTTGATTGCCATAACTTCCATGTCTTGTGGGAGTTTTGATGTGCCTGAAACACTGAATCATGTATGGACTCCATGGCTAAGTATAAACGGGATGGATTAAGACAGGAAGACACAGATGTGAGACGAAGAGCAGATTTCTTCATGGTTGCATGAACTTGAAATGTATAGAAATACAGGAGTGCAAACAAAAAAGATGAGAGGAAAAGAGCACTGAGATTTGTAATGACTGGGAGACTCCTACTTATAGAAAGGAAGTGCAGTCTGCCTATGACTCACAGTGGAAGCAGATATGGACACTGCTGGTGCAACACTGTGGGACAATACTATCTACATACATGACATCCAAATCATAACTTAAGAGAACCCTCACAAACTAGCCATGTTTGTAAAAACACATGGAAAATTTGATGCAAGATGATGTACTGCTTGTCTGAATCCAAAAATCATTGCAAGCAATAGCATTACAGAGAGTGAACAACCAGAGAGATGTCATTGGCATCCAAGATCAGTGAATCCTGCTGATTCTTGAAGTCAAGAGGAGTAATCCCAAGCTAACCCTTCAAGTGTTTTCTGTATGAAGGAACACATATTAAAAATATATATTGCAGTTGATTGTCTTTCTAAACAATGACGAAAAGCCTGTTTTCCTTCTAAGTCAAATGCTCCATTTCCCAGTAAAGCTTCAACCATCACCTCCCTCCCAAGGGAGAATAATTCTCTGCTCCCTCAGCTTATAGTCTGGTGGCATCATGTGAGGAGTCCCAGATAACATCCTCATGTATGAGACTGTGCTGCTGCAGTCAAAGCTGGTGCTGGAAAGCTGGCAGTAACTATTACTTTTCTTGCCTTGCTCAGGGACTTTTCAGTAGACTTGCTGCTTGTTTTCTGTTTCTGAAATTGAATAGCTTTTCTTGCATGCCCAGGAGGCAGAGAAAGGAAATTACAAAAGAGAGGAAAAATTGACTGGAAATTATATAGAAGCTGGTGGGAAAGCGCAGAATAGGCTGAGAGAATGGAAAGTTCAACTCCAGTCATGATCAGGAAGAAAGAGTAAAATAGACCTGCGTGGAGGAACACAAAAACCTAAAAGAAAGGGAAAAAAAAAGGCAGGAAGGTTGGCTTTAAAAACAGATTGAGATACTGAAAATCCTGAAAGTGAGAGCACAGGAGAACAAAATCTGGAGTAAACATGTCTGGAGTAAAAGCTGAGAAATAGGGCAGATGATGCAAAACAAAGGAAAATTGGGAAAATGGATCTTAATAGCATCACAGAAGGGCATGATACAGACAGAGGGGAGCATTCAGACCTGCATGACTTCTCTGCAGAGAGCAAGGCCTGCCCAACCAGAAAGAAATTAATCTCTTCTTGAGAAACCCAATAAAACAATCCCTTGTTGCAGGGTCTTCACCCTTGGAATGTCATGTCCTCTTACGGCTCCATCTTCTGCCCACCTTTCTCTCTTGATATGCAATTTATATCTGGATATGCTCATGCATACACACACATTACCTGCTCAGCCTGAGTTGCCTAATGAAGGTTCCAACATAGCTACAAAAACCACCTGCTGTGGTAATTTCAGCTGTTACATCATTAGTTTTCTGTAAAAGTTTATGCTGAAGCAAAAACTTGCCTTCTTTAAGACATTAAAAGGTGGAAAATTACTACGGGAGAAAGAAATCTGTCACTTTTAAGTGCCTTGTTTTTCTTTGAAGTGTTCTTTTACTTAAATCTGAGTTCATTCAGAGCAAGTAAAATACATTTCCCTGAGTCTTAATCACAGCCAGTGCTGCAATTTCAGATTTTCATGTATTACTTTAAATATCATCTTGGGGAGAAAGAACCAGAAAGATTATGAACATGTTTTATGTAACTCCAAAAGTACAAGGAGAAACAGTTCTGTTTTTTAAAAGAAAAGTAACAAAAGAAAAAACTGTCAAATTAAAAGTTTACATTCTGTGCAGAGAAAAATGTTTCACTCATATTTTCTTCAAGTAATTATTTGGAGCCAGATTGGAACTGGACTATGATGCCCAATAAGGTGTCTTAATTAAATTAAAGAATAATGATTTTGCCTCACCTCTACAGGAAGAAAATACCAAGTGAAGCCTGAGGAAAATGTTATGGGTGTACTATATTGCTGAAGTATTTAAAGGGCAAGAATGATTCAGACTTACCCGGATCAAGTGTTAATCGCATTCAAGTATTGGTGTCTGCCACACAAGAGCTGGGTAGGAGGTGCGATGGTTTGTAAGAGACTGGTTAGATAATTACAGTGGCTCCTGTCCCTTTCTAGTGTGGGCTGCTTTTTTAACTCATCTTGGCATTCCTAGCTATTTTGTCAAGCCAGTGTTAAAAAATGAGATATTTTAATTTTGTCTGGGTTCAGTATATCTGGAGGATTGCTCCAATAATATACCACATTTACAGAGACTGCTGCAATGCTGTCCTTGCTGTGACAGATGCATGGTGGTGTCCAGCTTCTCCAATGGCATCTGTAAGAGTTTTTAGTACTTTTTCTCAAGGAGAAGATTTTTAGATTGATATAATGCTTTTAGTTAGACCTCCTGGAAAAAGCTGTTGTTAGAGAAACAGCAAAGTTCTTGAAATATTTGTATGCCTGAAAGGTTCATTGCCTTAGCCCACTGATACAATTGAGCTAATAAAAGGCACTACTTCTGCCTACAGACTATGTCCTTCTTATGCATAGGCCACCAAAGTCTGTTTATGACTGTCGTGGTTTGAGCCAGGATTAAGCCAGTTTTCCTTTTGCTGATTTTTTTTTTTTTTTTTTCCTTCAGTGAGCTTTCTTTTAACCAGCAACAGTGTGTTTTGCTAGGCTGATAAGACACTGGAATGTTTTTCTAACTACTGAGGCTTCAAGGTCACACCTTCACTTCCCCTTAGAAATAACTCATGGAAGAAAAATTACTAGCAAGTGATTGAGAGAGAACTATAGGTGAAAATTTCATATTTAGAGATTTGGAGCAGGTTAAATACACTTAAATTGAGCTTAAAGGAATCATATTCTGTATGTGTTCATTATTTCCTGTAATTTTTTAACCCAATGGTCAATTATAGTCAAGTTTGGCAGAAAGGAAGCATCTCAGTGATATTAAGTTCTCACAGGTTTTAAGACAGCAGGCAATCAGGAGGACTAGGATTAGCACCCCACTGAGAGAATGACTACATCCTTAGCTCACAACTTGTTTAGTGCCAGAAAACCTACATGTGGCAATGGGATGCAATATTCTTCATTTCCGGTGCATCTGAAATCGTTTAAATTGCTTTGATGCATTCTGTTTAGTAATCTATACAGAGTGGATGACTTTAAAACAAATTTTGCTTAGAGGCTTTTATATAAGTAATAATGACTATTGTGCTTTTTTCTCTCTGACGGCCATTTCCAGGATTTTCTCTTTTTAAATAATGTTGATCAATTTATCACAGAGACTGTGCTTATATTTTACTTACAAATAGGGTACCTCTTGGACATCATTTATGTCTAAAGCTGCATTGAGAAACTACATTCCTCTTCTTCAGAACTTTGATGTTTTGCCATTCTGTTAACATAACTGGATATTGTGGGTGAGTGTGTTTCAGAAAACCTCACTATCTAGCCCCTGTAGCTATGTATTTTATAGCCCAAGAATGCTCTGATCTTAGATGGCCTATGTGTTTGACCTACAGACAAAGCACAAAACCTGAGAAAACTGATGTCTAACTCAAACATAGTCCATGTATCTCAGTTGCCTTGAAAACCAGTCAGTAGTCTGTGTATTTACATTTTCAAAGCTCTCCAGTTCCCAAGACCTCCAGTATATCTGCACACTGTCTAGATGCAGAAAATTTTCCAGCCAGCTGTGAGATAAGCTTAGGCAGGTAAAAGGAAGGTAGGAATAAGTACGCTTTCCAGCCAAATGATGAATGAAATTGCCTGCTTGGATTCTACCAGGACTGAGTTGAAGCAAGATTATTATTCTTTTTTTGCATTCTGTCTAGCTCTCTTTAACTCAGTTTAAGACAAGTCAGCCTTAAAGAGAACATATGGTAGCCAGTATTGCTGTCTCCTAAAATAAAGCAAGATTTTAAGCATTTGCAAGGAATATAGATTTGACCAGTTATATTTTCATGGCTTCATTGATTAAATATTGGCCTTCTGCATACTTTTCTATCATTCCCTACTTGATTAGAATTTTCTATTCAACTCCTTATATGCATTTTTTATGCTTCAGAATTATTATTGCATTAAATTCAAAAGCAGACAGAATAATCCCTTTGAGGCTATATGGTTCAACCAGACCTCCAATAAAGTCAGTTTGATGAAGGATATCCATCTTTTTTCCCAGCTTGGTAATTGATTTAATGGAGCTTAAAGGGACAGTAGTTCTGTGCATCTCATGCTTCTCTTATCCGGGTCTTCCATTATATTTAAAAGATTAAAAAAGCATAAAGGAAAGAATAAAAGAAAGTAAAAAAGACACTATATATCCACCCTTTCGTTCACCCAAATGTCCATCCATTCCTTAACTGGGTTATTTTTAGAGGAAATTTAACTTTCATCTTCTTCAATATTCTGAAATGTCTGAGATTTCCCTCTTAAGCTTGGTTTCCAGCTGAGAAAAGGATGAGAATCCTCAAAAAGAGAACAGTGATAGAGGCAATGTTTTAAGGCAGTCTGTAATTGTGAGATAGCAAGTGTAATTTCAAAAGCCTAAGAAGTCCTGATAATCCAGACATATACTTAAAGTTTGGGCCACTTAACCAATCTCTGCTTCTTGCAGGTTCCCCTTTCTGAACGGTAATGCTGAACACATTTCCCCAATGCTCTTAGTAAAAAAACATGCAGTTCATTACAGCAGGTAATGTGGAATTAGTGCTGCATTATAGAGCAGCTGCTGTGGATTCCATTCCCTTTTGTTAACTGAATAAATTAATTGCAATATTTAAATGTATTTAACAATCATTATTTCAGTTTTCTGTCCATGAGTAACCAAGTATCTCCATTCCCACTTAGGTGTGCATTCACTTGAGTGTTATACTGACTAATACTACAGTATTTACTAAATAATTTATTGGTCAGGGGGCACTTAAAACTGAAATCTTTGTGTAGTAAAGCATTTTAAAGATTGAAGTCCCAACATGCCACTGAGTCTATAGATTTAAACACACATATTGTCAAATTGTGGTAGAAAGGTGAACACAAGAAATGTGAAGTTTACAAAATCCTATTGGTATTCAGACTCTATTGGTACCTATATCAGAAACTTGCGTTAGTACTTGGAAGAGCCGCATTAATTAGTCATCATGTTTGTTGCACAACTGAATGAAGCACATCTGATTTTTTTCTAAAACATTGACCAAAAAACAGTATAAAGTTGGTTTTGCTGATAATTACAAAACTTTTTTAGTCTGCTTGATCACAGATTAGTATGTGCTCTAGCATTGCTTTTTCTCTGGAGCTTCCAGTTGCCTCCTCTATCTGGTAATCGGGTGATACTGGAAACCATATTAATTATTGAGCAGTTGTACTGAAACTCCACCGATACCACTTGCTAATACCAATCAATCTCTGGTTGTCCTTGTATGTGATTTCTGTAACACCTGCCATTTTTTTTCTGCTATATCCTTCAAAAGAAAGCAAGCAAGCTCAAATGCTACTTACAGCTTTTCTGAATAAAAAGTACCACTTATATTTACCAAAGTCAGTGAGATTTCACCTGATTGCCAGGAAAAGAAGAAGAAAAAAAAAAAGGCTTGTTTTGGAATTGTGCTGGAAAGACTGCTGCTGCTCCCAAGACAGTGCTTGATTCACCTGATTTTAAGGAAGAGTAGATGAGCATGAGAGAAAGAAAAAGAGGAGACGGGATATTCACAAAGGCAGCATGAGTTACACTTACGTTTGTGTGAGTTATTGGGCAATATGCATTAATTTGGGCACCTTGTTGTGTAAAATATGTTAGTCAGAATGCAGAACAGTATGTGGTGCCGGGACAATGCAGTTTCTCTTGCTGAAGAAAAGGAAGGCCATGAAGAGAATAGGTTATGGAGGAAAATATGGAGGAAAAAACCTGTGTTTGAAGCTAGCAGGGGGCTGAGGAGGGGCTAAAGCAAAGTACCGAATCAATGAAAGTGACAGGAAAAAAAATCAACATGCGTTAGGAAAAATAGAAAGCTATGGCCTGGATAGAAATTTCTGTATTTTCCTTATTTCTGATTTGGACTTGTTTATCAAGATCAGAAAGTGAAGCTAGGAACACTTCCATGGAGAATTTATTGTGAGTTTTCCAATAGGCAAGAAATTCCTTCTGCCACCCTATTCCTCCCTCTTTGTGCCTTCTTCCCATTTCCAGTCCCCTGTGTGCTGCAACCTAAATGGCCAAAACAGCTGAATCAGCAAGGAGGTGGCGCTCAAGAGAATGAGCTTTGTGTACACTCATGTCTATTGTTTACTGACACAGTAACAATGACAAACAGAAAAACAGTTATTTAAAAATCAGTGGTGAATTGTTAATGGAGTTACTTTAAATCTCTCCAAGAGCTCTGGATACAAAATAGTGTTCTCTTGTTAATTGCTAGGTTAACACTTCTTATTATGAGTTAAAAGCCCATTGGTTCAGAGAATTTCTCTATAAAATTATTAAGTGACTTCAGTTAAATCTAACTGGTTATACTGGATAAATCCCAGTTAGCCAAGCTTGAAATACCCACACTGACACGTTCAGAGTTTTCAAGTATGTTTTTGTTTCAATCTATTTTGATTTGCAACTATTCAGTGAAGGCCTACTCTTTGTGACAACATGGGAGAAAGAGTAAATTCTTAAGTTTAATACACAAAATCTAAACATTGCCACATCACGCATAACCCACATCTTAAAGTGGCAAAAAAGAGCATTTGTAAGCAATAAGATTTATTTAGATTTCTTAGACAACCGTGTGACAAAATCCTGACTGTCTGTATGTGTGTGTCAGAATATTTACAATGTCAGCTATAGATCTACACATCTATACATAACAGAAGAATATAAAAGGAAAAATAAGGAGGCTGCACAATCCCTTTTTAATTCTGAATCTGCCTTCGTCACTACTTTGCTATGTGAACTGGGACAAGCTAATTTTGAGACCATTTTCTAAAGGAAACTACTGAAAAGAGTGCTGGAGTGGGATCAGGCACAAGGGCTCGGTTATGTTATACTGTGAGTAGCGACTTGCAATACAAGTATGAAGAGCTCATGACCTAAATTTAGGCTGCTGTGACAAAGTGTGTGCAGAAGCAGAAAAGTACTGAAATGTCTGATTCTAGAGCCCAGTTTTACAGTGATACATGAGGATGATATTCAGCTATAAGGGTGAGACATGGAGGGCTGGTTCCAGAAGATATATAATCGGATGAGAAAAATGAAGATGAAGGGAATAACTTAGTAGACTGACAGCCAGACAGTCCTGAAGACAGAATTTGCCTGAGAGTGCCACTTTAACTAATATTGGTAGCTGCAGGGGAAAGGGATGCATAAATGGCAAGAGAGGTGCAAAGAGCGGAATAAATTCTGAGGAGTGCAAAAAGGCATGGTGACAAACAGAACAGCCTTGACAGCAGATCATACTGAGGAAAGATAAGGCAAACTGGCAGGAGTAGACTAGTCAATGTGGGTTAGTAATAACAGCTGGAGTAAAAGAAATGCATCACGCTCTTCTAAACAGCTAGACACTCTTAATAATGGCATGGTATTAGAGTAACAAAGAAGTCATATTACAACTAGGAGCCAAATAATGTTCAAGATTTGACAGATCAAGGATGCAGAGGACACGCTCAGCTTTTGCACATTCTGAAAATCTGTGTTCCAGGGAGCACGAAGCATAAAACAGCTATGCAAAAAAACCCAAGAAACCAGGGGAGATACATGTAGCCTTCTGTCACCTATATTTAGTAATTATGCTATGCATGCTCTCTCTGTGCAGTCACTAAGGCCTTAACATTTGTGCTGTGCTTTTTTTCCAGGACTAGATATGCCCTAAAAGCATGGGGGGCTTGTGACAGTAGGGCACTTGGGAACTGCCATTAGTATCTATGGATGAGACCTGGCAGCCACAGGATGGAGACACATAGCTAGTGCAGTTTTTTTGCATCTTTTTCAAAACAATTTTAGTTTGTCTGCTTGCCCAAAGTTTTAAATTTATTTAAACATTAGTAGTATTTAAGCATAATTACATTACTCACATAATGAATTAACTATGAGCATTATTTCCGTAAGAAATATGTTCCCATAATTTATTGAGAAAGATTCTCAAATGGTCTTAAGACAATGCCTTAATCTCAACTTTTATTAATATATTTATCTATATTGATTTTATATCACAGAAGAGCCCTGCAAGGTAATATATTATAAACATACACTGATGTCATAGGAAATAGATGTTAACATACACTGTAATAGTGAGTAACATAGACTATATTGGAGCACATAACACAATGTATGTTCTTAGTACTTTGCAAAGTGAAATTAAAAATCAGTGAAATATTTTATTTTTTTTTTTTTTCACAAATACATCTTGGAAACGTGCGTGTGCCTAATAGATTATGTATGTGTGTATATATATGCATATATATGCTTTCCCACACATATGAATTTATGTACATATGTATATGCTTACAAATGTACATATTTGTACATTTAATGTAAAGCCCACATATTTTAACTAATTAATGTGTCCAGTAGAACTGTACTTTAAAGTAGTTTTAGTTAAATATGTAGAGGTTAATATAATTAATGTAAAAGGCTGTGCTTGTGTAACTAAAGTTATAATCTACAAGCAAAAGGTGAGAGGAAAGAAGATTCTGCTCCCAGTCCCAATTATGTTCTTTGGAAATGAAACGTCCCGATGTTCTATACTCTGCAAGGACACATGATCTGTATCTATTTTCAGCTAACATCGTCTCACATGGTGGCCTAAAAATAGGCCAGCCATGAACCTTAAATAATTGCTCAGGAAGGGTATTAACCTCTTTCTCACATTCTAAGTTTGTCCCACTGCTGTAAGTATCAATATTATGAAGAAGGTATCTGGTGTTAGAGAATGACAAAGCAAGCTACATACACCTCCATTTCTGCTTCTATGCAGATGTCATTGCCTCTTAACTCCTCTCAAGGTCTGCTATATACAAAGCTGTCCACACGTAATATTGACAGCATTTCTCTTCCTCTTAGTAGTGAGAGCAGACAGATGATAAAAGCATGAAGTATTTCATTTCCAAACCCCTGCTGATGGAAGACTTTTGGTGAAATGTGGATTATTATGAAAACTCACATTTTCATAAGTACACAAGTGTTTATACAATGTGTGTCAAAAATGGTACCATGAGTAGATAGATTTGTGTTTTGAGGACTGTGGATGCCTGTACTAGACACTATTTTCCAAATAATCTGTTCCAACTCTGACAGCATAATGCTTTCTTCAGGTATATTTTTCAAATTGTTCTCAGTAGTTTTACTCTTTCTTATTTTTTTTTTAATGGACACAACCCACCTAGGCCTCCTGATTTTCAATTTAGTACAATAAAAGAAACCTCCTCCCTGTGAAAGGTACTTATTTTTAATACATGTTAGTGACATTCATGAGATCACAGAATTAAATATTAAATATTAAATAAAGTAGCTTTCAGTTGCACAGATACCTACTGGCTTTAATCCAGACTAAAATGGACACTGTTAACTACAAGGAATGTGACTTTTCTTGAAAGTATATGTAACTACACAGGTATTTTATCTACAAGATAATTTAGCCTTCTAGCAAGCCACCATCCACTGATCCAAATGTGCTATAATGACCAGTGTACAAAAATGCAATGATCAGATCATAAAACTTGCACCTGTATGTGCTTTAGGGGACCTTTTTTGCATCCTCTCAACCAACCACAGAGATTTTCTTTCCACAACTGAGGAAAATGAAAAAAAAATATTTATTCAGAAGAAAATTAACATAGACTCAACAGAACAAGCTGGGAGATGAAAATACTTTTAAGTGAACTTCATGCCAGTCTGTGTTCTACTCCTTGTCACTGAGGCTAGCTTAGGATCCAGTACTACCACTGAGCAGGACTGTGTGAAGGTATAATGAAAGAGACGGAGAAAACAGATTAAAAAAATTGCCTTGAACTCAGTCCAGCAGCCATCAGGAAGTCTGTGCCTGCACTCAGTGTCAGACTCCACATTATGCATCAGCTTTTAACTCCACTCATTTCTAACAATCTTGTGTCACAGCAGTTTAGTCCTAAGGAGAGGAAGACTCTTGTTAAACACTAAAAATATCAGACACTAAGTTCTTTCAGTGTTAGACACTTACCTTAAAATTGGACAAGTGTAAACCTTCTGCATCCATATCTAAGCTATATTGCCTTGTCTGTCAATTTATAAGTAATTTAATTTATTTTTTTTCACAATTACTATTTCCATTTACTCTCCTTTATAATGACTCTTCATCAAAAGAGAATATAATTTAAAAATATTATTTTGCAACTGAGGAGGAGATCCCTGATTTTTCAGGTACTAAGACTGAATCAGTACTTCACTTTTGGCTTACTTGCAAAACAGTGTTTGTAGAAAAGATTATAAGTATCTGCTTATTGTGTTTGTGACATAACAGCAATATTCCAAGATTATGGATCAGATAGAGTTTTGTCCAGGTTTCAAAATAATGCACAATCTTTTTGTTCAAGCACCACTAGGATAAAAGCAAGACACTGATCAAGAATTGCCATGATGTGCAGACTTTAATTTGGGTATCTCCCACAGCTTTAAAAAGATTTATCTTCTTAAATCATCAGCGTACCAATGGGAAATTAAGTTTATAAATGTAGATTCAAAACAGATCTTGTGCTCTGTTGGTTTTCATTCATTTTGTCTTTGCCTTTGAGATTGCATGCTTTCAAAAGGAAACTCCAAATTTATGGATTGGAAATGCATAAAACCCTTCTGTCTCTATGTTGGTACTACCATAATCTTAATGTGCAACTGTGTGCACAAAAATAGGCACATGCATTTGCTTTTGCATCATATAGTTCACAGCCTATACATGTTCTCTTGCTGGTGGTGAGTCACAATGCTAATCTTTATTTGCAGGAACACTGGCACATTTAAAGGGTGCCCACTCAACACAGAAACTTGTGTATTTCATGACCTCCAAAGCACTTTTACTAATGTCAAATAAATGAGCCTCAAAAGACTTTAACCTGTTTCTGGATCTAGAATTGAAATTGCACAACTGAGGGAAAAGATGTTCCTTCTCACCATGTCCATAAGATTTACAGGAAAGGGATGAAGGCATCCCTGGCTTTTCTGGACCCTATTTTCTAGTGGGATCAGGGCTGCATGCTGCCCTCTGCTTACCCTCTTCCCCTTCCCACACCCCCCTTATGCAAGTGCCATGACTTCTTACTGCAGGAGTCCATAGGGGAAAATGGACAACTCTGGCAAGTACCAGATTGCTTTCCTGTAGCCAGATCCTGCATCTCCTAATCTTGAATTAAAACAGATGGTGTTCTTTTCAACCCTGTATCAAGAAATTTCATATATTTATTTTTCATCTATCTGCAATTATTCTCTGAAGGGTTGAAAGGAACATGTGTTAACTTTTGCTGCCTTAACAAAAAGGACTCATAGTCACAATTCAGGGATTAGAGCAAAAGATCGCTCTGTTTTAGCTAAATAAACCAAATCTTTCCAAATCCTACTAACGAGGATATTAGCCAAGCCAAAGCAAGCACAGCGCTAAAAGAATGTGTTTGCAGAGGGAGAGCTAACTCAAAAGTCACCTGAAGCACTCTGTTATTATTTTTAACCTCTTAAAAATCAGCAGTGTGATTTGTAATTGTAATAGCATATACAGACCTAATAGGAACAAACACGCTGTTGTAAGTATTGTCTAATATGTTATAACCTTTCCTGGCTTTCAGAAGAAGCTGTATGAAGAAAACAAAATTAAAATGCTTGACTCTTTCCATCCGCTGCCTCTAGCACTATCTGGGTATCAGCAAGCTGAACAGTCTTTCACTCCATTAAAACCTGAGACGCAACTGACACTTGGAAGCATGATCTTGTACTAAGCAAGGCAATACTGTTCAAGTCTCCTCTGCAGGGCAGCACTCCTATTGCAGTAGCTGTACTAGCTGCTCTTCTCTGGTTTTTGGCCCTGGTGCCCACAAAAACCTTTCTGGTTCTGCTCTTCAGATGCCTGAACAGAAGGCATTAGTATATTTGTGTTAGTATATTTTACGAGCTTAGGAAAGAACTGCCATGTTTGAAATAGTTAATAAACAATTATGACAAAGGAATCTCATAGATGCAGTAACAAGACTGTTAAAAAATCATTATGACTGAGAATAGCCAGTGGATTATTTGTATTTTTGGAAGCATATCAATCTTGACCTTGCTAAAGCATGTCTCAACTCAGGGTGGACTTGCTAACAAAGGATGTCAAACATAGGATTGTGATTGAAGTTCCTTGACTATGTGCAACACCAGTGAAAGCAGCTGACAACTCAAAAGCTGTGTCTCAGCTGCAGCATGTATACTCATGTATGAGCATGTACTGAGGAGCAAACACATTCCCCATAGCTCAGGAAATCAAACCACATGGTCTTAGGCCGCTGGGAAAAAGATTTCAGTGTGCACACAATTTGTTATTATGTTACACATGCTGGGGCAAACCATCTGAAAACACAGTAATCCAATCACCTGGTGATCATCTGCTTATTTTCAACATCAATATAACCCACTTATTACAAATTTTAATTTAAAAAACTTAATTATAGTCCTTTCTAAGAGGTTTTCAGGGCTTTGCTTACACCTTGTATACTTGGACAAATATCTAGGCATAGTTTACACACAACTTTGAAAAATATTTTTGTTTTCTTCCCCCAGCATTTGTCAAATAGGTAATGCTGTGGTATAGCAGCATTTATTCGGCAAGACTAAAATGCTGCATAATTTATTCATGACTTCACTACTCCAGAGTATGAACTAAACTTGGTTTCATCTGTGTCTATGTGAAAAAACCCTTAAATGCACTATATAAAGAGGTATTCATCTCTCCATACAGATATATAAAGAGATACTTAAATGAGTTCCAGAATGACTACATCTATAATTGTGATGCATTTTCCTTAGTTCCCCTATTTAAGCTTCATATCAAGGTTCACTGCAAGTAAAATGCATAAAAATACAGTGGATTATAATGGAAGAATCACCTCTCTGTCTTTTATGAGCTAAGCTTATAGAGCCAAGTTGTTATGGAAACAAAATATTTGGAATCTTGACTAATTTAACACTGACTCTGATACCTTATTTTTTTTTTAATAACCTATCTTAATTTTCTACCATTATTTCAACATTTGGTAACCTGTATCCAGAAATCATAATAACTAAACAATTCAAAAATTGAAGCATTGAAGCATACTATGGTCTAATCACACCATGTTTGGGCCTCATACTATTAAATCTAGAGATGTTTCATCCTTTGTGCATAGGATTATAGTATAGTATAAATGAGGATATAATGTTTTCTAATTTCTAAAAATAATTACATAGAAGGACAGGTATTACAAAAAACCACAAGTTTTAATGGTGAATAGGAGAAAGTTGACAACTGGGAAACATAGTGAAGTAAAATTCATAATTTAAGAACTGATTTTGAAAAGATTAAGGATTTTCTCAACAAAAACACTCAATGTATCTACATGCACCAAACTGGTATTTTTTTAGTCCTGTTTTCACTCAAATACAATTATTATCATAAATTACAAATCTAGTAATGGAATCCTTCCATTACTCTGTTGTGAGAGTTCCTCCCTTCCTCCCTTACAAGAACGGTCACAAAATGCCACCCTTGATGCACTTAGTATTGTGCAGAATCTTTTTCAGACTCTCACACCTGACTCATTAGGCTCTAATAGACACCATAATGTACTTACTTTCACAATCCCTATGGAAACAACAAAGGCCAAGAACTTCACACAGATCTGCTCAATTTCAGAAACAGCACTGTGTAAAGATGAAAAAGCTTGTTTTAAGGAAACTAAAAGTAGCTTCTTATGGGTTGGCTGGCAATTACTCATGGAGAGCTATGTTAAAAGATATACCTACAAAAAGGTATCCATTACCTTTTAGAACGCACCTCTTAAAATTATATTTTTTTAAAAAGTAATCTCAAAGGTTGTCAGTAGTTAAAAAAGGAAATCTATGTCAGGAATTATTAGGAAAGGAATTATTTGTATTATTATAACATCAACATGTTAGCAGAAGATCTAGTACTGTCATCTCTAAAAGGCTATAGCAGAGCCAGGAAAAAAATTCTGAGAATGGCAAGAAGGATGAACATGGGGTTGAGCTGGGTTCCATGCAAGAAAGAAATAAGTAGAACAAGTCTCTTTACCTTAAAAAAAATACAGTTAAGGATGCTATCACAGAAGTCTATACAATAATAACTAGCATGAGAAGGCTGGGTAGGAATTGACCGTTACTATTACTTTTGTTATAAGAATTAGTGGCCATCAAAACAAAAAAAACCAAAACCAAACAGTAGGAGCTAGGTATAGCCCCAACAGGAGGAAGTGGTTTGTCATACAGCAAGGTACAGGTCTATCCTCTCGGTAAAGGATGTTGTGGTTGCAGAGAGTACGTAGATTCAAGAGGAGTGTAAATAATTGGAAGAGATATGTAGCTAGGATTATTTGGTAGGCAAATCATACCAGTTTCAGAGTGTCCCCTAATGTGAAAATACTGGGAGTCTAGAAAAGTCATTAAGGAAAAAAAACATTCTTGCCTTATTCTCATTCTTCTCTGGGCATCCACCTACAGCCACTGCTGGTGAGGCTGGTGGCTTAGGCAAAGACCAGAGCTGAGCCACTGACATTTCATACACCCTGTTCTTAGCTGGAACTGCTTACATATATGTCTCTATGCTTTTATAATTTGAGTGGGTTTTTTAATAGATTTCTCTTAGCTGTGGGGTTTGGTTTTCTGCTTATGATTGGTTTTGTGGTTTTTTTTTGTTTGGTTGGTTGGTTTCTTTGTTTTGTTTTTTTATTTTATTAATCATCTCAGTTTCATGTCATGACAATTATGAAGACCACTTCTGGGACTAGGGTCTTGTTCATGTATGAAGATGGCAAGAACTCTCAGTTAAAAAGTGTGAGCTTCAGAAAACTTCACAAGCATCTCTGCATGCTGAAGAACTAGAGATGATATTTATGTAAAGGAAACAAACTAATTGCTACCAATTGCTAATTACTACCTCAAGAAATGAGGGAGGGAGACAGCTAATTGCAAAAGCTGTTAAAGGTAGAATTTATTTCATGTCAACTGCTGTTTGAAGATGTAGCCTTTTTTTCTAAGCTAAGCTAGTCTAAGCTAGGTTTTCTTTACAGTGAAAATGAAAATCAACATTCAACCATTGCCTTCTACCAAAAAAATTCTTACTTTTACTATAAGTATATACACTTTTATTAGTAGCATTTATTATGTAACAATTTCACATCAGATTTTTACTGCTAATTCTATATCCTTTAGCTTTTTTAACAGTTTAATGATTATATTTATATCATGTATAATTATTTTTCTAACAGAAAAGAGACAGAATTTTAAAACATGGACCCAGGCATTGTCACCACTCCTAAAGAGAGCCTATCTGTGGAAAATTTCAACTCATACATTACATTTGAATGGCTAAGAAGGAGAACTGAAAACCCTGCAAATTTTTATAACATTTGCAATTATGCAGTACTTTGTGTAGTTTCTTTTGTTCTAGTTTCAGTTTAATGTCTTCACCAGACGCTACTTTCATCAAGCTAAGTACGCCCTGTGGGGAACTTGGATGTTTAACTCCTACCCTGTGCTAAACTCCAAGTATAATAAAATGCAAGGTCCACAAAAAAATCCCTTAACAAATGCAGTAAATATTTATTTTATAATGATGCAGATAGTTATTGGCACCTGTTCTGACATTGCCACTGTCCCACTCTTGCTTTTTTCTTCGCTTTTTGTTTTTTTTCTTTCCTGTTTCTGGAACAACTATTATATTTTCATTAGGGCAGTGTGCAGTATGCAGTGCAACCAGATGGTAGCTGAATAAATAAATTTTTGTACATAATACAGAGAATAAAGAAGACATGCTAAGTACTGCGTAATCATAGAGAAACCAGAAGCCATTTCTTCTGTGAAATTCTATTTTTATTCCATTTTTCAAGTCACTCATTACTTTTTGAAATTTTCTATGCTTGATGTCTCCCCAGAAGTGCTTTTTGTTTTTTATGCTTGACCAAATTTACATTGCTGCTCTTAAGCAATAAGAAAAAATGCAAAGGAACAGGATTATGAGAGGAAGGAAGAAAGAGAAGAACGAAGGAATCAAGGAGGGGGTAAAGGGAGGAAAAGACAGGTAATTAAAAGTGCCATAACTGCAAATTATTGATAGTAAAAGAATATTTTGCAGTGGAACAGATATAATTTACAGGGAAATGCTTTCCTTAAAATGAAAAATAGATAAAATGGTTTCTGATGTCAGTGACTGACGTATCTGCTTCTTTTCTTCTAACAAAACACAAGCTCCATACTGGCCAAAATTCATGCTTCGACTGTCACTGTATTCTAGGGATAATTCCCACACTTTTCCTACATGACATATTTTTATAGCCCATTCTTTTCCTGACATTTCAAAAGCTACCGAGGAGAGCCACAGGGGAAACTGGCAGAGGCAGTGCAGAAACCAGAGCCCTCCACCTGCGCTCCAAAACACTTAAAAATCCACAATGTAACAAAAGAGCTCAGGCTACATCTACAAAAGGGAATCCCAGGCACTGGAATTCAGTCATCAGCACTGTTCAATTGTGATAATAATCACGGTTTGGTCTGATTCTGACTCTGACTTGAGCCATCTAGCAATGACCTAGCAATTTTGGGAACTGTTCACCATTCCCAGCTGGCAGCTCATAAGGAGGGAGGGCACTGCTGGACACAGCGAAACTGCCAGCTGCCCTCAGAGCCTGTGAAAGGGCAAGGCATTGCTTCTTGTAACTCTCTTATATATGGAGCTTTATTGATTTAGGCAATGGCATGTTTTGCCTTCACAACAAAGAGCAGGATTCGAAGGTACAGACCACTCATCATAGACCTGTGCTCTTATGCTGCAAAACTTGGTAAAAAAGCCTTCACCTTCACATGTCATCTTGTTCTCTGCTGGATATATATATATACACAGACATATATTCAGCACCATGGCTTCCCTGAGAAGGGATACCAAAAGGCATTACATGGAATCACTAAAAATTACATCGGTTTCATCACGTATCAGATTGCTCTTCCCTTATTCTACCCTTTTCTTTATCTTATCTTTTCCCTGTTTATGCTTTCTTCTCTCTGAATTTTCAAACCTCATTCTTCTCTTTTTTTCTTCTCCTTTCTGTAGGGGATACAAGCCTACCAATAGCACATAACACAAACATCCCTGAGTAGGTCAGGGAGCACTACAGAACAGAAACAGATGAATCCTGCCTTCCTCCCACATAGGCACCTTGTCCAAGAAAATTACAACTGCTTCCATACATTACATAACGTAACGTAACGTAATGCAATGTAATGTAACGTAACACCCAAAGCTGGAACACATACTCTAGTTTTAATATGATATTTTTGTATATCATATTGCAGCTTTCTCATCTCAAGTAAAGACCCATTTAACCAAAGATACTACCTCACAGAATGAAACAAAGCAGCTTTCCCTTCACTGGAGGCTTTCAGTGGTTTCATCTGCACAAGCACATGGTTAGCAAGTAAGGAGAGTGCGAAAAACCATTCACAGAGGACCACTCTAGTCCAGCCCCTCTCTGTTTTAAAGAATGGCAGAAATCCATGAGTTTCTCTCAAGAATTAAGGATAGGATTTTACTCTCTGACATCCTTGTGTGGCAGTGACTCTGACAGAGAGTTCAGAGTTGAATGTAAATTTTATTAGTTCTTTGTGTCGATCTAATACAAAATTAATTCTCCTGGTTGTTCAATGACCAGGTTAAATGAGATTAAATGTTATAGAATATAATCAAAAGAGCATTTCAACATAGAAACATGGACATTTTCCATACTATGAAGAACTACTCAAATACTTTAATCTTACCTCCCTGAGGGGATCATTGAGCTCATTCAAAATGTTTTCCTCATCAAAAATCTTGCCTTGGTAGCGGTGCTCATAGTAATCATGGATCTTCTGGCGCATTTCAGCAGGTAACTTGTGGAATGACATGTACTGTTCCACTTGTTTGTACTGTCAGGACAACAAAAAGAAAGAATCAGAAAAAAAACATTTTTTTAATCTCTAAAGACACCTACAAATCGAAAATTCATTCATGCATCCACTTAAACTTTACATATTTTATCATGGGATTGAAGAACAAAGTTAAAATCTGTGGAAACAATGCAATTGAAAAGTATTCCTCAGGAGTAATAAAGAGATGACAGAAGTGAACGGAAAAAAAAAAAGCATAGCATCAGGAAACAGAAAGTGGAGAAAGAGAGATGCTAGGACTCAGAAGACTCAAAAGGACCTCACTTCATTTACCTTGTATATTTGGTTTCCTTGTTTCTACTAGTCCTTTGTCTTTTGCTTTGTTTGCTTCCCTTCTTCGGAAGTCTTTTAAGATAGTATAATTTTCCGAAAAGAAAGTTGTGAACCAACATACTCTTTTGTACTGTAATAAACTGCATGATACATCTGAAACCCAAACAATGAAGTTGCCTCGACAGCAGATGGACAAGTACTGCTTGTCCAAGACTTTTGCACCTCAGATTCACCATCCTTCTTTCATGACGAGGATAAGGCACTGAGATACAGAAGGATAAAAACTCTCTAGGCTTATAGGCAAGTTAAAACTTGGCAGAAACTTGTTTAACATATGAAAAGAGTCTTTGTTTAATTTTTCTTCATTTTTTAATGCCTAATTAGGCAATTTAAATTGTTTTCAATGAAAAAGCCAATGATGTCTTAATTAGGATTAGCATCTCTGTAGAGCAATTAAATGAATTTATACTGTACGTGCACTCCTTACAAACTGCAGCACATGTCCTTTAACTTGTATAATTGAAGACTGCTCCATCCTCTTGGGACTGAAATTAGCTTTTACTTTGCAAGTGGCAAAAGATTAGATGAGGTCATGTGTACAACATGCATTCTGCAAGTAAGAGGCAAGTAGTTTTGCATGGGACTATTTATTAATGTATGATGGAATATATATACATGTCTGATTTTACCTCTGTACAGCTATTTTGCACCTCTGAAGCAAGAATTCTTCACTACCCTCCTTTAGATGTGCAATTTAAATTTGCATGCTCATCATTGGTTTCTGTTCTGATATGGATCACACATGAATGACAGTTCTGGGTCACCAGAAGACAGTCATACTCTAGCATAAACAAAGTATTGCTTCTAAAATTACTCTACTAATCAGTTACAGTTAATCTAGGCATGGATTTACTTAGAGAGAAGGGGCATGAGATCGTCTAGTGCTCTATATATCTCACCAAGGTGGCCACACAGCCCCAACTGCTGTGCAGTGCTCCAGTTTTTCTGCAGCGAAGCCAAGGAGAAAATTCTGCACTGCGCAATGTCCCCTTTGTGTCTGTCCCCAGCCCCACATTGCTGTGGCCTGGTGTAAGGATAAGTAAAATGTGTCACATGTTGTGGGGCACATGGACAGGGAAAGGACTCTATGCTCCCTAGCGCAGGAGCTGCACCCCTCTACTCAATTTTATTTGCATACAAATATGCCTGAGCAACCCTGAAAGAGTAATCCTTACTAATAAAAAATATGCTCACTGGGATGTATAATGCAAGAGAGCTGCAAGGTCTTTTATACCAGAATGACCTTGAAAAAGAGAACATACGTGCTACAAGAAATTTGCTTTGCCAGCAGTTTACACTGCTCCCCTTCATTAGAACTGCTATTTGAATAGGTGCTTTCTCCCACACAAGCAAGTTCTTTTCTCCACCAGGATTTATGCTTACATATGAGAATTTTAGGGAAAATAAAACCAGTAGGATGTAGTGCTTGTCGCTGATGTGACTCAAAATGTTTCCAAATTAATAACATGCAGAATAATAGGGGCAGCTGCATTAGAGAAGTTTTATTTAAGAAATCTACAAGGAGGATAGTGTCTCCCACAATACCCAAAAATACATAAACATCTACATTACCATCAAGTCTTTATCTCCTGTCTGTAGGCTCAACATGAGCAAGCAACCCATGCTCTCAGCCCAGAAAGCCAACTGTGTCCTTGGATGCATGAAAAGAGGGGTGGCCAGCAGGGCAAGGGAGGTGATTCTCCTCTACTCTGGTGAGACCTCACCTGGAGTAATATGTCCAGTTCTGGAACACATAGCATAGAAAATTCATGGATCTGTTGTGTGTATGAGCAGGTCTAAAGGATGGCCACGAGCGTGATCTAAGGGCTGGAGCACCTCTGCTACGAAGACAAGCTGAGAGAGTTGGGCTTGTTCAGCCTGGAATAGAGAAGGCTCCTGGGAGACCTCAGAGTGGCCTTCCAGTACATGAAGGGGCTACAGGAAAGCAGAGAATTTTTTCAAGGGCGTGGAGTGATAGGACAAAGAGTAATAGCTTTAAACTGGAAGAGGGGAGATTTAAGTTAGATACTAGGAAGAAATTCTTCCCTGGGAGGGTGCTGAGACACTGGAAGAGTTTGCCTGGGGATGTTGTGGATGCCCCCTCCCCGGAAGTGTTCAAGGCCAGGTTGGATGGGGCTTGGAGCAGCCTGGCCAAGTGGGAGGTGTCCCATGGTGGCCATGGTGGAACTAAATGACCTTTAAGATGCCTTCAGACCCAAACCATTCTGTGCATTTTTGTTGATCAAAATATCTGTCCCTGTGAGTGTATAGTGTATGACCTTAATATCTTGTAATAAATGTTTTCCTAATCTTTCTCAGTGCCATTTTGACTCCTATTTTGTACCATCCATGCTACTACTGCTCCTTTCTTGACATTCCATCATAGCATTCCTTCAAAACTTCTAAATTACTAATTTCTTCAGCAACTGATACCTTTCACTAATTCAGTCCAAGTGCTGATTTATTATTTTTTAAAATTTATTCCTCAGAGCAGTAAGATAATTTCTTCAGCCTACTGCATGTTATTGGCAATACTGAGGTTCTGCAGATTAGTTGTCACTATGGTGTGGTCATATGTCACTTGCAAAAAATGTGCTAAAATGAAGATACAAAGAGAGCAAAATTAATGTGGTCCTGTTAATTTTGTGTAATAAATTACTAGTGGGTACCACATATATCAATAATGGTTAGAAATGTAGATGTTTTTCAATTTAAAATAATTATATTGTTTTTTGTTGTGGGGTTTGGGATTTTTGTGTGTGTGTGTGGTTTGCTGGGTTTTATTTTACTCATGAAAAATATGCAAATAACTTAAGGAGAACTGAATTACTTTCTGAGAAAAAATTACGTGTCAAAAACGTTTTTAAATTCTCATTAGCACTCTGAATTCCTTGAATATACATGAAAATACAGTAGCTTCTTTCTCTGATTTTTCTCAGTGTGTTTTTACATACAAAGTTGAGAAGCTGTCAGTTCTAAGTTAAATTTTGTGAAAATTTGTATTTTAAGCGGAGTAGTTATTACAGTATTACAGTATTATCCCAATACAGACAATATTCCAATGAAACCTGTAAAATAGAAACCTGAATGCTGATGTCTCAAAAAAGTATTTTAGTATGTAAGTAGAGCTTGCTGAGTCCTTTCCTCATAACATTTTTTATCTAGTAAATTGCCCTTTTTAGCTCAAAAAATTCTCAGATTCCTAATAATGTTTACAGCTCAACATTCAATCCTTGGTAAAATAAGCCATAGAAACATATGAAATATTTTAATATTAGCAATTAAAAACCATGAAACCACATTCGTGTATGGTACCTGGACATGGTCACAGCCAAACGAATACCTTTCAGGAACAAGTGCCAATGTCCGATTTTTTCCACAATGTCAACAATCAACGGCTTTGGTAGCTGACTAGTTTTTCAAAGGACATAGGTCCCTGAACCTTCACTTGAAAACCCAGCTTGAATGATACACCTTTTGCACTTCATACAATAATTGTGTCTTTGGCAATAGAGCCTCACTTCTAGGAGAGATACCCCTCCAAAAACTGTGATCATCTGTAAAAATATTTATGTGCTTTTTTCTTTTGCCACAAATATAATCCTGACCCTTAAAGTAGTACATTAATAATATATTTCAATTTTACTGCTAACGTACTATATAAAATGTTAATATAAAATGAATCGCATAGCGACAGGCTAGGAAAAAAGAGGAAACTGCACTTTTGTTGGAGGTTCACATCCAGTCAAAGCCATAGCCTCATGAATACAAAGATTTCAATGAGATGTGTAAAAAATCCTACGTAGTGATTAAAAATGTAGAAAAAAAGAGCTATCATTTGTAAAATTCTTCTGCTTAATTAAGCAAGTTCTGTCCCACAATTTAGATGCAATAAATTAATCAGTATTCTTAAAATAATTTGAAAATGCTCATCTGCCACGTATATAACAAGAATCTAATCAGCATTATAATATGCAGGAAATTTTACTTACTGAGAAAGAACAGAAAAGTGAGAGGAGGTAACTCAATCAAGGTTAAGCCTTTCTAAATAATGAACATCTAGTGAACCATCACAATTCTGCACAGTTTCCAAACTAATCAGGAAAAACTGGTTTCCTGATTTTTCCCCTGCTACTGCGAAACATCACATCATACAACTTCCTATAAACAAATCAAGCCATCTCAAGCCCAGCTGGACTTTCTCCATCAATGTTTTAAGAATATTGTTTCAAGAATCTCACTGGTCTTTTACATAGTTCACAAACTTATTTTAAAATTCAGTCTAAATGTAGGCAGAAATAGTTTAAATGAACTAATGATAGAGTAAGTAATTATCTAGCAGCTCCAAAATATCTTCAGTATTTCTTTCTGGAGTGTTTATAGATCATGTCTCTTCCCAGCCTCGTTCAAGTAGTTTATTCTACTTTTCATTCAGAAGACAGCATACTGGTCCTCTTATTTTTCACCCATTCTAGTTTGAGCTACCTTTCTCCAACTGCAATTACTAGAACTGCACGTATTTTAGAGGAAGTCTCACTGATTCATAGCTCAAACTGTCTAGTGGAAAACCACAATGCATTGAAATGGTTGTTTGCAGTCATTCTATGAGCAGCTTCATCACTCAGATTCCTTATTTTCTCCTTGCCACTTTAAATTGCTGTTCTCCTCATCTTTAGTTTATAGCTGCAGCTTGTACTAGTACCTAAATCCTCAGATCTTGAATTTCTGAATTTCTTCCTATTCCTACTACTTCAACTCTCAAAGCTCAACTAATTCCTTCTATAATGTATCTTGATCCTTCAGTAATATTAGAATCTGAAGCTTTATACCACTCTAAGCTTCATAGTGTCACTGAACTAAGCAGCACACTCCTGTAGGCATTATGCAAGCTTAGTGACAGTATCATGCGTTTAAGTATTTTTCTCCCAAGCTTGCTCCAGCTTGATATCTGGGAAAGTCACAAGGGGCCCACAACCAAACTGGGGAAAGGAAAGGTAGTAGTACATGTGAAAGTAAAGAAAACTGCTGTCTTACACCAGCTTTGCTTGATGAGAGCAGGATGAGGTGTACACACACGTCAGTTTTGCATAGATGACACATTGTGGTCTACATAGCAGGTGTCACAAAGAAAAGACCCTAGAAACTTCTTACGTATCCTAATACTGAAATGATTGTCACCTTTGTGAATTTTCATCGACTACTACTTTCAAAAAGTAAAAAAAAAATCAAACTAGCACCAAAACTGGACTTTGAATAGAAACTTTTAGAATTACAAAGAACGCTCTCGCTAAACAGTCTTGAAAAATGTGAACTGACAACACAAACTGGAAAAGTTATTAGCACAGAACCTTAGTCCAGCTTTCAACAAGTCAAGTGGCTAATTTAAACCAGTTATCCTCTCTCTCATCACCAGAGAGAGATAAGAAAGGCCAGTTAATCTCTCTCTAAAAGTAATGTACTGCACAGATGGAAAAAATTCAGTTTTTCTTCATCCTTCTCCCTCTCCACTGACCCTAGGGGAAGTTTAATTGACTAGCACTGACCAATTAGCTAAACATCAACTGTAATAATCTATTTTAAAATAATTATTTATTTAGAGATACTAAAATATAAACTTTTCTAATGTGATACCCATATTAAAAGCATCTGATCCAACAAGAAAACACTGGAGGGTTACTTTTAAGTTCAACTATTCATGCTTAAGACACTGTTTCTAAAATTTTCAACTTAAAGAAGGAAATATAATAAATTTTGATATCAATAGAAGAAAGTGAATGCTTCAGGGGGGCACTGATGAATCTTTAGTTATCAAATGCCAGGTGAGGATTTTATATTTGTGTTTCAAATCCTTGATGGAAAAAAGCAGATAGGTGGTCTTTATTGGAAGGGCCATAAATGAGGTTCTCTCAATCAAAGGTAGTTTGTATGCCAAAACATAAGTGAAAAATGACTGACAAAATGCACTGAACTAGAGAACTGTTTGATGTACACTGGATTTAATTTATTAAGCAAATAAAATTATAAATTTCTCACGTCTTAACTTATTAGAAGTGACTAGACCTACTTCAGATAACTGTGAGTTATCTTACTGGGCAGACTGTATGACATTTCAAAAACCAGCTTGTCTTAGTAAGTGTTGACTAAGAATTCACAGCCCAAGTACCTTCATATTATTCAAATAATTTTTCCTTGGTAGAGTGTTTCAATCAACACACAGTATACAATGTTATGAAATAATCTTCCAGTGCTATTTGAATCCCTGTGAATGTTCATTTGGTTTCCATCTCAGGAGTTCAATTGTAACTCCTGTACTTTCCACAAAACATAAGCAGGCATCGCTGATCTCAAAATCCTGTTTCTCTGTGGTATTGTGCTGTTAAGACCTTGAAATGGGCTGAAGAAAGCTTTGCCTCTCCTCTTGCTCTCACATTGCTGGGCACAAGATTTTATCTTCTACCGACAGAACTATTTTAATTTTTTTACAGTGAAGAAAAGGATGAAAAACTGGATGCATTCCTATGTGATGTACTCTAGGTGACTGCTCTGGCAGGGGGGGTTGGACTAGATGATCTTTCGAGGTCCCTTCCAACCCCTAGGGTTCTGTGATTCTATGAAACTTTCTGAAATAGTTTTTCGGAAAGGAAAGAAGTTGTTTCAAAGCATCAAAACACTAAGTGTTGTCTCAGCTTGAAAATGATTTGCTTATTCATGGAGTATCAGGCCCATTGCTTCTCTGCAAGATGTACCAGACAGACAACTTTTTAAGGAAAAGATGGGAGGGTCAACAGGGATCGTGAGATACAGAACAGGAAGGATGACATTTACAATAGTTACTATAGTTAGAATACAGTTTAGTGTGGAAAGGTTAATAGTTTTGGTGGAAAATTTTGCTTTGCTTTTTGGAAAGTGTTTGGTATGTTTGGTATCAAAAATATTAGCCTCCCCCTAAAGCAGCACTGACTCCTAGCTCTGGAGATAACAAGAGCTGTACGAACACAGATGGAACTGAACATTTTTGAACACATTTGCTAATAAAGAATTACAGCTGCATCTTTGCCACAATAACTACATTAAAGGTTTTACTGCCTTTCTCTAAAAATTATTCAAATGCATAAGCGGACATGGAAAGTAAATAATTGTGGAATAACACAAGCTATTAAATATGCATGAAACTTCAACTCCTAATTAAAAATTAAACTTGTCAAAATAACATTCTGGTTTACCATTCACATAAAGATCTGTTATGCCTACTAAACTTTGGTATTCAACTGAGTGTTGACTTATCACTCAAATTACACTGATGAAAAAACGTAAAAAATGCAAACTGAAGTTTCACCTGACAGAAAAAAAAAAAAAAATTTTTAAGCAGTATGTCCATATGTAATTTTTTGAGATTTCATTCTGCAGCAGGATAACTGCAAGTGCAGTTAATGGGTACTGGAAGAATATAAAGGCAGTCTTTTTCCTTATGAAGAATCAGCAAAAGGTAGGTTTTAAGATTAGAAAGATAAGATTTGCAAAATTCTGTTCAAAGACCACATAGTGAAAATACATAACTTCCATATAAGTATACCACCCTGAGTGAAAACTTTGTGTATTTTAAATCAGCCGCTTTGCTAAAAAAACTCGGTAAGCTTTTTTAGTTAAATTCTCCACATTCTAATATGCAATGCCATTAAAATGGCATGTACCAACTTCACATTTTCTCCTCCCAAAAGAAAAATGTGTAATTTTTTTTTCGTTCAGTCATTTGTGAAATTAAGAGATTTTTTTAAATGGCCTCTTAACCCAGTATTCAATAGCTCCAAGTCACTAGGTGAGATGCACAGTTCTATGTCTAAGTATCACATGACATTGCTTCTGTTTGCTGAATGAATACTCTAATCTGTATAAATAAAAATAATGACAATAAAAACTCCTTGAGGCTTGATTCTCTCAGGAAGAGCTTAAGTGACACGAGACAAACACAGACAGGAGCTACGCTTTTTTTCATTTTACAAGAACTTTCAGTCTAACTTTGTACCTGGGTTCTATGCTAAAATTATAATAACAGATGTTAAGTTACAGATTAATGGAAAAGGAATGAGAAAAATTGTATAGCTTATATTTATTAATGGCTATTTAACAGATTTTCAATTCAATTTTCTCATGACACATTTGTTCCAGGAACCTGTTATTTTTCTCTTCTTTAACTCCCCAACATATCGCCTGCTGAAGGCATTAGTCCTCACATAATGTAGTGTAAATTAAGTTACTATCTTCTCTTTGCAGCCATCCATCCTACAAGCCATTCACCAACTGTTTGTGCACCTTGGTCCCCCGTTACAGAACCAAACAACAATATACTGGCTCTGTTGCTCAATATTAGCTGTGCTGATACCTCTAAACTGTAGCTTCAGCTACCAGCAGCCAGAATGGAGTAAAAACCATGATCACTGATAGGCTCACTTCTACACTAAGGGAATCCTACTTCACTAACAAATACTCCTCTTTACTGGAAGGCCACCATTTTATGCAAACACGGTGTAGGTCTGAACTTTTACCTACTGCCCCTGGTTGTTTACCTGAATGGCGTTTAGATTATTAAATGACAGAAAGGAATGATAAGCCAAAAACACATTCCTAAGCTACTGTAGGATAAATGTTCCTAACATGCTCAAGCTCAAGTTATATTCAGTTTCACCCAACATTTAAATGCATTACCTTCAGTAGCTGCTACTGTGCATGTGCTATTTGCAGTTCTTGTTCTTTTTGAAATGACAAGTTTTTTCATCTGTATAGAAGTGGACTCATTGAGTCCATCCTGATACTAAAAATAATCTCTTTAGGCTCCTGCTTCATACTAATGAGAGAGCTGAAGCCTGTTTTCATGCACTTGAGAAAAAGGGAACTCTTGTCCTTCACAGGAAATTCAAGAAAGAATCAAGAAAATTGGCTGTATTCCTTGCAAGGGCTACTGTGCTCCTGGTGTTTGTACAGATCATCCTTTAAAAACTGCTTTCATCCTGGCTTTGACTGGAATTATTAGGAAAAGAAAGGAAGTATTTGCATGTTGAAATATCTCCATGTTTCAAATGGGGACAAGGCTCAAGTTCTCCTCACTCTCTTGTATGTTTTCCCCCAACCACACTGAAAAAAGGTATTACTTCCATTTCAACTAACACCCCCCACTTAGGCATACTCCTCTGTCTTACAATGGCAGGTTATTTCATGAACCAGCTGAACTTCTGATCTGACTGTTGAGTCACCAAAGGACAATCTCTAACAAAATGCTTGGTCAAACTTGAAGTCAGCACTAACCTTATCACTGACAGGATGGTTATTTGTGGTGATAACTGTATATACCAAAAATAAGTGAGCAGACATGGTTCTCAAATGATCAAAGATCTGGTTGTGTCAGAAAAGAAACCACACAGTGAAGCCTTTGGTTATCTTAGTTCAGTAGCAGCAAAGTAAGTAGCTCACCTGTCCATCCCACAGTCACTGAGTAACTGAATTCACTATTCATCCAGAGGTATTTCTACAATCAGCTTTCTTCACTGCTAGTCTGCTTAGCATACAGACATTTTCACAAAAAAAAACAAACAACCAGTTTATAACCAATCACAGATCAAAATAAAAAGTTAGTTTCCGGCTGAATGGCACGATAGGTTCATTTTTATATTTCTCTACCATGAGATGGAATTGAAGTGATTTGTTTAGCCTAAAAGCTATAATATGTTTACTATATTTTTCAGTAATTAACCCCAAAGAGTACTGTTGCTTGCAAGAATACTTCAAGCTGTCATTTTACTTACACGCAGTAATTAAACATTTGCTTTCAATTGCCACAAAATACACTATCTCTTATTATTGATCTTTGCAATTAGTATAATTGAGAAATTAATTAAGTTTTATGGAATCTTCTGAATAGGATTTGTTTTCTAAGTCTTTTCTTTATCTGGCACAAATTTGCTTTTTACTGTTTGAAAAGGGGGAAGGGAGGAGAAGCATGAAAACCAGGCTCAGTTCCTCTCTCCACAGAAGCAATGACAGAACTCTCATTTAATGAAACAACTATCAAAGTCCTAAGGCATGAGACAAAAAGCATCTCTTCTCCATGCTACTGCAGGTGACACTGTATGAAGTCTAAAGCAAGATGATTTTCTTTTTTAATGAGAAAAATACTGTACAGATGACAGCTTATTTTAAAGTATCAGATACGCTGTAATGGTCTTCTTGAAGTTGCAAGTTTTGAAGTGAAATTTAATACCGATCCAGTCATCTTGTACAATTTTCCTTATCCTTTGAATGCTTTGGGTTTCTTTCCTCTTTTTTTTTTTTTTTTTTTTTTTTTTTTCTTTGCAATTTGTCTGTGCCAATAAAAAAGACCATACATTTTATTTAAGGGCCTCGAGAGGAGAAAAAGGAGGCAGAATGACTTATCCTCTGCAAGCATGCTGGTGGGCGGTTCAGGGTTGAGTGAGATCAGCTTGTCTCTCCATCCATTTGGTTCTGGGCATGAACAGCAGTTTGTGCAGCTGAGAGACCTGTGATGGGGACGTCTGACCCTCGGCACTGAACGCACACTAAAGCCACCTTTGATGCTGACTCTGAACACAGGATGACAAGTGTCAATTGCCTATTTCCATTTTAATTATTTTTTTTAGAGGTGCATGTTGTGCCTGCCTATCAGAAGCAGTGGTTTCCTGTGACATGGGCTTCACCTCAACCTACTGATCCTGCAATACTGAAATTGCATAATGGTAAATTTGGCCCATGCTACAGTGTCTTTAGCTAAATGGGCATGCTTAGTTGTTATCATCTCACAGGAAATACAGTAATTTCAAGAAGTGATCTGAAGTGGTCATTTAGAACACGAATATAGAAAAAGGTATAATTAGGTTGAAATTGTGCAACTTTCTATCTATTGCTTAATAGCTGCAATGTAAAGAAGGACAAAAAAAGTTTTATTAGCACCATAATTGTTACATCTGCCTGGTGTTGTGCCAGGATCTATATTACTAGTAGCACCAGCACAAGGAAGATGAACACTGGCACAATACAGCTACTGATCCTGGAAACGCTGGCTAGGCTAAGACCTAATAATGGCTTGCCAGTTCCTTCTGTATTAATTGGAGGAAAATGTCAATTCACCAGAAAGAACTTGCTTTTTAACTAGATCAGTTTCAAAGACACTTGCAAGGCAATAAACTTCCCATCATGAATGGGAAGGTCTGTCCAAAGCTAAAGGAAGAGACTAAGAGACTCTTCAGTAAACAAAGATGGTCCAGTTGCTCAATAATAGGAGACACCACTTTTCTTGACCTCTCTGAGCAGAGACCTGAAACTGGCCTTCCCTCATTTCACAGCAGTGCCCTACTGATGAGGAAATGATTCATCTAGGCTGGGCATCTCTGTGTCATTTCTGTTTGCCTAATAAGCACGTATCATGGTAGAAGGAGAAAGTTGTCTTGTTCTTCACAGGGACAGTAATTGTGATGTAGGTGATGATATTTCACCTTGCTTTTCCAATAAAGTATCACTATTTACAGATAATAAAGGTGGGAAACATGGACAAAGACTCATCTTACGCAGTTCCTACTCATGGGAAAGAAGAGTCTGCGCAGGGCATTTGGTTGCAAGTAATCCACCTCCTTAGTGGCATTTCACATTCAAACATGTAAGTCAGTGCCTGACAGCTTCAGTACCAAGATTTTAAGAACCTCAGAAGCTTAAATGAGACCAGAAAACCTCTCATCTGCGCAGGTAACCTCATTAATGCTATTGTTACTTTATGATCTACTGTTTAATATACACAGTCTGAAATCCTCTTGTATGTTTTATTTGAGTACGCAGCTTGCTATTGCATGAAGCAAAGAGCCCTTCCACCAATCAAGGAGACTTCAAGATTATAATTTATTTTTTAAAATAATCTAATATTGTTTGCCAGACTCCTTAAGTCTCCAGCTTAAGTTAACAGAAAATATCATACAAGAATAATGATTCTGTGCTTTCTGCATGAAGAACTGCAACAGTACAACAAACTGCTCATGTTCCCAGCCGTTGTGTTTCATTAATTCTTAACAAAATATCTGTAATCTTATCTTCTTTTTCTCCTTACCTTGTCTTTACCTACTCTTGAAGTATAAAAACTCCAGGGTCATCCTTAGGAAAATTAATTTATGGCACCTGAAGGCTCCTGTGATAAATGAAACCCATGGCAGTAAAGTAATACTCCAAGCAACCTTTTATACTCCCTTGAAAAGCATCATTCTAGACCTGACAGTTCCAGAGGAATGCCTTGAGTGACAGGATATACCCTCCTGTATTCTAGAATGATGAAACTTATTCACACGAGGCACAGAAAAAAATTAGTATGTTTGAATAAGGCTTAAAGATAAATCTTTAATTAGAATGAAAATTATAAATAAGATAGATAGAAAGTCTATCAGAGATAGACAAGACAATGGAGCACGTTCTGCAAAGAACTTATTTTAAGGCAATTTATAGCTTTCTTCAAACAAACAGACAACAAACCTTGTGATATTTCTGGTTGTGAAGAAACAGTTGAATTTATCAAACATTCAATCATCCAAATGCATAAAATCTTACATAAAGAGTAAGTCTTGTTTGTTATTGTCCAAGTAAAGTGGATTATTTTCCGTATCTCTATGGAGATTTACCTCAAACAGAAATTATGATACGGTATTTCTGTGCTGATAATTTCTTCAGAAACACTCAGGAAAAGTGTTTTATTCAATATAGCTGAGTTCTTCCAAAGATAAAGTCACAGAGCTGTAACTGCTAAAAAGAAGTAATGGAACTTCTGTAAAATAATACTTTTCTTTTTTTTTTTTTTCCTTTTCCCATTACAAAACCAAGACACCACTCTCAGTTTTTTAGAAGCACTCTGTTCAGCACCTTAAATTTTAGCAAAATTTACGTTAACTTTAGAGTAGAAAAAAGAAGCCTTTGTTTCCATTGCAAGAGAAGCAATTTCCACTGGTTATGACCATGAAAGCCTCCTGTAGCTTTTGTATCTGTTAGATTGAAAATGTCAGATGTTGTACAACAAATGTTAGACATTTGTCTAACAAAAAGTGTTAGACACCATTAGCAGCACTGACAATGGCATTCCATTGTCAGGCTGTGGTGCAGGAACCCGGGAAAAGCTGACCTGGCACATGCACAGTGCTGCCAAGGAGGGACCTCCCAGGTGGGCAAGGCAAACTGTTTGGTTAGGTTTGGTTTAAAAAAAGTTTTGTTTTGTTCTGTTTTCTTTTGTTTTGTTTGTGGCTTGGTTTTAAACATGCAATAGATACATAAAAGATCACCAGGGCTAGGGAAAGCTTTCCAGGAAAACAGAAGTGTATACCCTATAGATAGTGCAACACACACGGACCATCAGAAAAACACAGGTAACAAGCTGCTAAGGCAAGGAAAGGCTTTTCATTTGTATTTTGTTTCTCAATCAGATGTGAAGAAAGAGCTGGAAGAATTCTGAATCTCTTCACATTAAATTAATATGTTTTAAAGTGAAGCACTATTTGGAGTAGTCATAATGAAACATGGGCACATGGGCTCTACGATGCCAGTTTCTCAGAACTACAGAAATAGAATATTGATTCAGCTAAGACTTCAGTGTTATGTAAGAACCTTACTATAAATACTGACTACCTGTGGTAACCTAATGATTTTAAGAGCCAAAGAATATCCACGTCAAGTATAGGCTGGCATTTCTTTCTTTTTTTCGTGTCTGATACTGACATTTTCTCAAACTGATGGCCAGCAGAGAAGCTTTTTTTGCCACTCAGGGAAAGTATGTTGGAAGTCACATACAATGTAGACTATGAAGTTAAACTTTGGTTTGAGCAATTTTGTTCCTTTAGTTATGGTGTGACATAGAAACTAAAGCCACTCCACTGAGGGATCACCTTCAGTTGCTGCAGATAGAGACAGCTCATTTTCTCAGAGTGCCACAGGATTGTTCTCTACTCAATGCATAACTGTACTGCAAATTTAAATGTCACATGCAATGGGACATACACCTAATATTAACGGATATTCCACAGAACAATGCTTTCATATTATTCACTTTTTCCTGCTGTGTCACATTATTCTGTGTAATTACACTGCTGCACCCTCCCTCAGAAAGCTCTCACTTGTTAGCATAAGTGCCACAGCATCCTTAAGAAAATGAACACTTTTCCTGCCATGGCAAGACTGGTGGAAGCTTTAGATGATCTTCACTAAATCCCACAAAACAGACAATTTCTGTGCAATATTTTCAGGAAAAAGAGAACAAATGCTCTCTGCCTGATAGAGTGACTGCCTTAGACACAGAATAGGGACTGGGGATTATTAGTAGAAATAATTAGATACAATGAAAGAAAATAAAGGTGAGGTAAAAAACAAGGAAGAGATAATGTTTATGTCTGTCCGAAATAATTTCTGGATTTGGCACTGTTTGGCAAGGAGTTTCACTGTTCTTCACTATCTTCCCCAAACTATTAATTCATTCAGAACAAGAGCCAGTTTCTTAAATATTTTGCAAACAGAAATTTGAAACAGTCTTGTTTCACAACAGAGAATTGTATTTTCATTTACTGAGTCACATATACTAGTGGTTTTATTGTGCCACTGTGTTTCAGTCAGTTACTCACTGATTTTTATAGTTTTGCTTTAAAATCAATGGCCCAATGTAGTTCATTAGAGTTTTTAATCTCCTTTTCCCATTTTTATAGTAGTTAGTTGACTTTAGAATTTTATTCCTAGCAAAACTGTTTCAGCAGAAAATACTGTTGTCTGCCCAACAGATGCATTTGATGGAGCTACAATGTCCTGGTTTGAGCCAGGATGAAGCCAGTTTTCCTTTTACTGATTTTTTTTTTTTTTTTTTCCCTTCAGTAAGCTTTCTTTTAACTAGCAACTGTGTGTTCTGCTAGGCTGGTAAGACACTGGAATGTTTTTCTAACTACTGAGGCTTCAAGGCCGCACCTTCACTCTGCTGGCTCAGACACTATGGGGAGATCTGTGACCCCCCTGTAGGAGTCTGAGTTAGACAGACAGCAAAATTGGCCAGAGATATTCCATTACATATATCTACATAAGCTCAGAGGAAGGTCAGAGATCACAGAAGACAACTTCCTTCCTTCTTCTTCTTCCCTTCTCTTCCGTCCATGGCCGGCGTCCGGGCAGGACTCCGTCCATCGATCACCGTCGACCCCCCAGGCTCAAGCTCTCCTGACCCTCATCACTCTCCGCTCTTCTCCAGCAGCATCTCCAGGATTCCTTGGGACTGTTCCCAGGCTCAGGGGACGGCTGTGGGAGTTGCTGGGGGTGGGGGGAAGTGAGAGGCTTTTGCCCATACCTGAATATATATCTGTATGTAATTGTATATATTCTCTTATATCATTCATCAGTTTTTTAATTAAAGCTGTGTAGTTTAGTTTTCAATCCAGCCAAGTCTCTCTCTTTTTCTCTTCCCCCTTCCCTACTTGGTTGTGGGGGGAGAGCATCGAGAGGATTGTTGTCAGACCTGAGTCAAATGGTGACACACAATTATGAGCTGCTATCCTGTCTCTGCCCATGCAACTCAAAACCTCATGGCCATCAGACCAGGTGATGTGAGACGGTGTCCAGGTAATTATTACGATTGATTGTTCTTCTGTTATTTTACTTGCACTGTCTACTTTCAGAAGCTGCTAATGCTCAAAGTAAGTGGGGGAATATATATGTGGAAATAATAGGCTCATCTTTTGCCCAAAAATTAGATGGCATGCCAAATAATTTTCAAATTCCTTCCAGATCAGGTCATGTATTGCCCAATGGGAGGCTCTTCATAGCAGATGAATTCAAGGGCCATTAAAAAATCCCTCATTATAAGCTCCTATGTCTGTCACAATTCTTCCCTAAAACAAGCAAACATCCTCTTCCCCCCAGATAAGTTCTAGTTCCTTCCCCTCTTCATCCCTCCCCACCATCCAGTTTACGTAACTTTTGGATTCTGCTACTTTCAGCTGCTTTTTTCCTTGAAGGCATATCATAGCAAGAAGTCTTTGCACTACTTCAGTCACTTTCTTGGGCTCTCTGCCTCTATTTGCCTTTCCCTTAGTCTTCTGGGCTGCTTCTGGTGTCATTGGTACTCCTGGCTGAGGCGAGGCCATGCCCATTTTCTGATGCTGCCTGATGCTGCCCAAGTAAGGGCTGAAAAACTCCTGATGCTATGTAGGAGTGAAGCAGCAATAAAGACAGCTAGACACTTAGGCCAGATGATTGCTCATTCCTCTCACTTGCTCATATTCTCTCCAAACTGAATGGAAAAAAAAGGCCTGTCTTCCCTCCCGAAAAATTTGAAAAAGGAAAAAACATAGGTAGGTATCTTAATTAGGGGAACAAACACCATTAAATTCTCAACTCCCAAAGACCTGCCTTCATTTTTAATTTAAATATAGCTGTGTTTCTTTCAAAACTTTTTAAAAAAGTTTTTTATTTACATCAAATTCTGCAGTGGAGAAATATGTTCAACCAGCTCTGTCTCAGAGGCATCCAGCACTCCTGGTAATAAAAGGCAGCTGTTGAACAAGTATTTTGTCTAGAAGGAGTCTGTATAGATGCTTACGTGAAAATAACATTTTACTAACTCCAGACTGTACACTATGAACTCATAGCATTGTGCATTTTTATGAAATTATCTGCTTTCATTATACTTTAATAAATATTTACTGTTTAGAAAAATGTGCTCTACAGGTTTTGTTGATTTTTTATTTCTTTTGCTTGTGGAAATCTGCTAGAAAAGATAACTAGTGCATTTTATGAAAAACACATGGAGGTCTCTGCTCTAATAGGGGTTTCTTCATTTAGCATTACAGCGTGTTTTTAAAGTTAATAACAACTGTTAAATTAGTATGCAATAGCATACAAAGGATTGTTTAAAATGTTATTTTGCCTGACAAAAGGTTTCAGTCCTACTGGTAACACCTGCACTCCTAAGCCTTTCTAAACCTACACTGCACGAATTAGTTATACAAAATATTGTTTTCAAGGCAGACATGCTTTGTTACTCAAAACTCAAGACACAGTGAGATAGGAGAGTGTTATGATTTAAAGGTCAAGATAAAAAATAATCAGTCCTTCTTTCTTGCCTTTCTCTGTAACAAAGCAAAGGAAAAAAAACAGAATGTGCACAGCCAGGATTATTTTCTCACTCATAATATTATATTAGATAATACTGAGTGCTATTTCCTTCTATACATAGACTACACAAGTACAATAATTCCAGTGTAACTGGGATAATTGCTACCAGCTATATCTATCTGGTGTGACTCACAAAGTTTTCTCTTGCTAAAAGATAATTTGTGCTAAACTCTAACAGAAACTGAAAAAAAAAAAAAAAGTTAGTTCCTTGTTGTTTGTTTGGGAAAAAAAGAAAAAATCTCCTTAATCTGTAACCTTACAATAATTACTGTAAAAAGAAAGCAGATTGTGTGTAAAATCTGGCTCTAGTATAACTTAATGATTTCACCACCAATTTTATATAGTCATCATTTAAACTGCTGCAATTGTAATGAGCTTGCTCTGCAATTTCATATGGAAAGCTGTTAGAAACCTAATCCATAACGCAAGACAGCAGAACACTTTTTAGGTAAATTACCCACAACACAGCAATAAATCAAAGTAAGTCCCATCTGTCATTTTAGAAGCAGTGGGAGTCTATTACAGTTTGGCACAGGTGGACAGCACTTGGCTTGCACAGTACCTGCTACTGGGAGGAACCAGTTGCCTCTTTAGAGATGGGAGACAAAAATAACCAGCCTGATAACCCCAGCAAGATTGACTGTAACAAGAAGCTGAAACACAGTGATGAAGTAGCAGGACAAAAGAGGAGACTAATCTAGTGATAACATTCTGGGTGATTATATTCCTCTTCTAGAGTCTTCCTGTCGAACTGAGTGTACTATTCAATTCCACTTGAATAGAAACAAACACATTTATTTTTTTTATTCCTGTATTGTTAACGGTGAGCAATTTTTTATTTTTTATTAGGAGAAATATAGAGGGGAATAGTTTTGTCCTTACTAGTTTCAATAGTATCTGCTGTTCTTTTTACTTAAAAACAGGGGAAGATAAGGTAAAGTTAAATAAAACTATGTGGAGCAAAAATTCAGGTAATTATAATGAATGCAGATTAGAGATAAGCTTTCAGAAAGAGAAAGAAAGTGATGATAGTAGAGACCCCATTCTCATACAACTAGTACTTTCATCTCCCATTAAAAAGTCTGTCTGTGCGGTCCATGCTGACACTTGTGGCTGTATTCACATATTCATTTAGAGGCCTGAGTTCACAATGGTCAAAATTATGCATTGAAGTATCTAAGAGAATACACACAAATAAAAGAATTAACATATCTGAAAGTTATTTTATGTGCACATTCTTTTAAGTAACAGTATGCACCCTGTGAAACAGAATATCTAAAAAGATTTTTCTGAGCTGCAGCCGTGTTTTTTCCTTTTCAGAATGTTTCTTAATTTTTATGCTTTCCTTGCTTTACTCTCAGAAATCTCAGTGCTTTCTACAAAGATCAATAAGGCTCACAGAAGATACGAACACTTCATCTATCCATTTAGCAGCCTGTCACCTGATGTTTACCAAAGCAGCATAAAAGGAGAAGATAGGTCAGAAATAATAAAAAATCAAGACTTATAGACACTTTTCTAACTGTAATACATCCTGAACTTACAAATAAAACCACAAAACCAAGAATTACAATTACCAGAAACCTTCTGCAGATACTGTCTCAGGCAATGATTCTCAGTTATGCCTAAATCTTTATGGAGTAAAGAATTTTCTATTTCACAATGCTAAGATGACTATAATGCTTCTGGCACAGTCAGTAATTTGCCCCAAACATCCAAGACTATACAAATCTTTTAGCAACTCTTGTACCTGATAATTGGTAAAGCAATTAAGAAATTGCTTACTATTTAAAATACTGCACTGTGGCAGGATATGTATCTGTGCAAGTTGATAAGATTTTTATAAAAATGTGCAAAACTACAAGCTGGTTGTCACCAAAAAGATTTTACTTTATTTCCCCCTCTTTTTATTTTCTTCCAGGTGAACAGATATAACTATAGGATGAGGTAAACCATCCCTTGTGCTCTAAAATAAGCATTTCCTTTGAGGTGGCATGTATACTGTATAGCACAACGGCACTGAAAGACAGGATTTATCTGCATGTGGCTCATCTTCTCCAGAAATCTGAACATTACATGATGTATTTCCAAAATCACACTGTGTAAGTGAAAACTGATTGTTGTTAAGAGGAGTTGTGACAAGTCACGGAACACTATTTTCAGGCTTTCTAAGAAACTCCAGCAGCAGCAGAAAAGCAAGAGGTGTTTTTTTTGTTGTTTTGTTTTTAAAAAAAGGGAATGCCATTAAAAGCTTCCAAATTTAGAGATCAGTATTTCATGAGAAACTTTGAAGCTCCAATAAGATCAGATACAGAAATTACACACTAATACTCCGGTACTTCAAAATCAGCTGGCTGTCTAAAATTCAAGTTCTGCAATTTGTGTTTGAACATCTATTTAGTTTAAGCAAGAAGAGCCAGAATACCCAGATGTTAAAAGATTTTTATGAATCGCACGTATAATATGTAGGCAATGGAAACTCTTCGTTATCTGTTTCACTCTATCTCATCTGACTCTGGACTCCAGCAAGGGCAAGCTGCCAAAAAATTGTATTTACTTTTACATTTATATGGATATTCATATTTAGTTTGAGAAAGAAATATACCAAAAGCTGATACAAGACTAGTTAACAGTGATGGAGGCCTGAATTTGCCATAGGTCTTCCTTTCCTATACATTTGCACCAGAATTGCCATTTCCTAACTCCTGTGGAATTATGCAAGTCTCTGATGCTTACAGATAAGATACTTACAGAGAGCTAAGATTTTCCAGCAGTGTCTCCTAGCCAACCACCAAAGCAGTACTAATGAGCATGCTGAGAACTTTTATCTGCCTTGCTCCACCTTCAGTTCAACCAGTAAGTGCTCGAAATTTAGGAAAACAAGGGACAGCTGCTTCTTGTTCCTCTTGACAAAATGCAGAGGCATCACTGGCTGGATGAGTGGTTACTGAGTCTGGACTTAACTCTATGGCATAACCCCTAAAACTCAGAGAAGGAAGCACAAAGAAGTACTCCCTCTTCCTAGTTTTCTAAAAAAAACCCTCAGATGCCTCCCTGCACAAGGTGCTCAAGTACATACAGATATCCAAACTGGCACTGCAAATGGCTGACTCAAAAAGCTGGTGCAAGGCCTCGTGCTGCAAAATCTAAAGCTGCCCTCCTGCCCTCACTTTGTTATTCATTTGCAGACATTTCTTTGGATGCTTAATAAAAGAAAAAATTAGCAATCTGTGCTCCAAATCCCTATGATGCCTATGTAAAAATACACAATGCCAATTAGTAAGTTGCTTGTCAGTTACATGTATATGTAATTATTGCTTTTTCTCTGTAGAAAAGTGTATTTAGGTCCGTTTGTCCTTTTGAACTAGTATGATTTAACTGAAGATTCGACAAAAGACCATAAATTAAGAGATAATACCAGATTATAGGATTAGAAGTGGATGTCCTTTGGGACATCTGAAGTATATAATTTAAGATACCTTCCCATAACTGGGACAGTATGTATTATATAGATATAGTTGTCATTGTGTTCCATTTCTACGATATGCATTTGGTTGAACCAGTAGACATTTTTTGTCTATTTTATACTCAGAATTTATAAAATTGCTTTGATTATTTTTTCTGTTTTTGAAATCTCGTGTGGCTGTTTTGAGTTGCTTAACAACAGAGAAAAAATAAAATATTCAAAATTATAGCATAATGAAAATGTATCTAATAGCTGTAATTTTATCAAACCAACTTAAAAACCTTTATGCTACAAGATATTTTATGTTACTACAAATCTTGTCTTTATTAGCCTCTTATGACTTTGTTTCTGGATATTTTATGCCCATCACAGACTGGAACAGAGGAAATATCCTATCTTCAATCAAGATTATCCAATGACATCAACACCATTAAGTGAACATCTTCCTATTAAAAACTGCCAATATCTAAAGAAATACTAACTAATGATCTTCACCTACTTGTCAAGTGGCAGTTCACATGGCTGCTTTGTTTCATACTAGTTGGATAACAAGTTCTGCCTATGCATTTCTGGTTCTTTCAAATAAATGTTGCCTTTGCAAAGGCAAATGTCTTTGAGATGTAGTGACTTGCCCGATACTGGAAAATGTCAAAGGTGTCAACACTTAAAATATTACTTTTATTTTCTACTTCATTCACTTGTGACTTTTACCAAAGATATGAAGGAGAGTGCTATGATGCTGTTGTTTCATTGATTTATTCAATTCTTTTATAAGGTAGAATGGTCTGTCAGAACTTCTTACTAAAAACACGAATTGAGTATGCCTGGCTTGGACATGTCTTTATCCTTTGTCAGGTATTGACTCTTCACTCACTGATACCAAGACCTAATGTATGTATTCAATCTGAGAAGTATTTTTTCTCTGAGTACAGTTACATTCACTTCAGCAGAAAAGCATTTCTTCTTTGAAGAAGAACTTCTTTAAAGCAGCCAGAATGTACCAATGAGTCCTTTTTTGTTGCATTTCTTGGTCTGTAATTTTGTTGTCCAGCTTCCATATTTGATAGTTTATAATAATTGTTGATTTATTCTGATAAATTTTGTCTTTGGCCCACAACAGTAAAAATGTACAGCAATTTTTGCTCTTTTACCATACGTTGATTTCTCTCAGCATTCAATGCTTGGTCAAATTCTTATCTGGTGCTCTTAGATAGTGTTTGACAAATTTGGCCCAATGAAAGCTCCCTCTTGTCTTCCTGTGCTTATTTCTTTCATTTTAAATTATTCCTGTTCTATTTTTACATGCCCTGAGCATCTGAATGAGGAAAATAGGGTGATTTCAGCAAATATATAATTTCTATCTGCTTTCAGTGTGAGAAGAAACTGTCCTCCCACTAGTTGAATTGCACAGATACATTAATGAAATATTGTTTTAGCTACAGCAAAACAAAACAAAACAAAACAAAAAAAACAGTCAAAAAAAACAAGGATAAGATTTTGGCATGATGTTACTCAGAGGAGAACCAAGGAACAACCTCTTTCTTCATCTCTGCTATCACTCTATGTTGCCTAGCAATTCATGTTAGTTACATTATTTTCCATAACTCTTATAAAGAAAACAATGGAGGCAGGAAATAAACAATCCTATATTTGTAGGACTTAAAAAAAGAGAACCTGATCCTAGCATTTATGTCCAAAAAATAAAAACAAGTCACAGTCTCCTCATTTATCAAATTTTTCACTTCCAGGAGAAAAAAACGCAATGCACTAGGGAAAAACAAGTATTCCAACATATATATTGAAACTCTGAAACTGGAGTAAAACTCTGTGGCTGGAGATTTGATTTACCTTTTTCTCCACTCTTATTTAAGTGTAATATAAGCTATTTCTATCTGCTGAAAATTTAGAAAATATGCTGACATAATAGGTAGCATAGACTTGTTTCTGAAATACCTATTTATCTGGTTATCAGAGTAAGGAAAAACATACAGTATTCATTAGCAGTATAAAATAATGGCTTATACTTAGGCTATAACAAAAGATTTTTTTCAAAATACATGATTAAACCATGACAAAGCAACGGACAATATACAAAAGTGTCAGCATAGTTGCTGTAGCTGATAACATACATGTAATTTCAGGGTGTCAGAAATCAGGAGAAAAAACTTTCTTTAATTTAGACATCCTTTACCTCTAGCTCATAGTAACTAGCATTGAAATGGCTGCCAGAGAAAGAGATTTATTTATTTTTAAGTATAGAAACATGCAATTTCTGGCTCATTTCCTTCATTCCTGATTATTAATTTCATGCTGTGCTTTTGCCACTGAAGTCAGGAAACAAGAAGTAAAAATATAAAGAATGAAAATGTTGAGAACTGAAAAATGCTGGACATTTCTATGCTAATGTTTAATAAAGTGTGCGCATAAAAATGGAGGGGGAAAAAAACAACAACTTTTTTTGCTGTTACAGTAAAACATGAGAACTGTATTACCACTTGGCTGCTGCTGGGTTTTAATTTACTTCAGGAACACAAATGAAGATGGCTTTACTCAACACAGTTTAAAATACATTAGTATCTTCACATACACACTCTATTTTTGATGCTTGAAACACTGCAGTATCATGCTGCAGCCAGCAAGGTCTGGCTAATAACAATATAAGATAATAACAATTAAGATGAGGTTAAGAGGAGATAACAAGAGAACAATTAAGATGAGGTTTCAGTGTATGGTGACATTTTCAATGATTTCATATATCTGTGTATGTGTGTATAAGTAGTTCCTAACCTCTGATGCAGCTTCAGTTATACTTAACTGAGGCTTTCCTTCTTGTGTGTTCTTTCTGGTTCATGGTTAAGATGTTTCTGCCCACAGCTCCCTACAAGTGTCCTTTTTGGTAAAATTACTTCTTTTCAGCCAACAGAACACACCCAATAAACCAGTTAGTGTTACATGACCTAACAGCATTAGGCCCGTTTCTTTATTATGAGGTTAACTAGGGATTTTCACATGGTCACTTACAGAGCTCACATTTTTAGAGGTTTCAATGCTTCTCTCCTTCCAAACTTCTAGTTCTCATTTATGATCCAAGATAACATTTGTGAGCTTTCTTAACTGCAAACTTCTCATTTTAAACAGCTGTAAAATTACTGTCTCAGCAACTAATTTCTGTTACTGAACTTCTTGCTCATCCCTTATCTCTCCCTCTCTCTGATATATTGACTCTGTGGTCTTGTTGAGACTCAAGCTTGACAAAACTGACTGTAAACTCTTTTTCTCCCAGATGCTCTCATTTCCTCCCCCTTTGTCTACTTGTAAAGAAAACACCTCAATCCTTCCTACTCAAATATTTTTTTGACTTTTCCATATGTTTTTTTCCCAGCAAACTTGGGCCATTCCTTCTCATCTTCAGCAGATGCCAGGGTCACCCTCTCTTCTCCTTACTCTCTGCCAGGTTTCTGCCCCAGGCTGGTGTTACATCACACTGGGATTTCTGCCCAGTTTGCCCTTCTGGATTTTCTTATGCACACACCCCAAATACTATTTCTTGGGCTGTGTTTCTTATTTGCTGATGTGAACTCCCTGATTTCACTGTTTTGCTCAGCCGATCTCTCTCCATGGCCTCTCCAGTTCCCTATTTATTACAATTATTGATTTTGGCTTCTGTTAAGCACCTCAATAAGTCTGCAAATCCTTACTGTCCCCTGCTCATGTTCATCCTGATGCTTTCTTCCTTATGCCACCATACCTAGTCTTACCTCCTGGTTTCATAGCTTCAATTAAAACTTGTATTTGACTTTTATTATACAACACACTGTTAATTACTACTAATTCCAGAAAGTTCACACCCTGTACCCATTAATGTATTTTTAATCCCAGCCATACTCACAAGGAATCCAACAACTCTTTTCTTTCTGCTTTCAATAAAGAATATTTTTTCCACTAAACTCTCTCTGCTTTTCTACCCCTTGGCCACTGTTCCTTTTTTTCTTGGAAAGGACCTAACAGGTCATGGAGTAGCATGTAAACAGTACCATTATAAAGCAAAGAACACTTCTTTGAGGTAGTTCCAAACAAAACTATTATTTGGCCTCATTTAAAGGCCGCTCTTTTCACATGTTGAAGGTTCTCTGTAAACTGCAATACAAAAGGAATGACAGGAAATTGAACAGACATGCCCAAGGTACTGAACTCAGGGCCCCTGTTCATGCTACCTAAATCAAGTAATTACCTCGTATAGGTCTGAATCAGAGAACGGAGCTTTCACAGTAGAGTTTAAAGCATATTTCACATGCAAGATTTCACTCAGTGCATGTGACATGCAGAGCTGTCTGCTCCCTAAGAAAAGTGGGTTCATGCAGGACTATGTCAAGCTCATGGAGTGTTCTGAATTCCTCTGTGTTGAACTAAATCTGCCACTGGATTCAGATTCTCCTAGATTATTTAATGTAAACTCATACAGCTTTTTCAACAGTTAGAACTTCCCATTAATCTATTTCAAAACTTCAGGAGTTAGATTAAAATGAATTACCTTTTCTTGATATTGTCGTCGTGATGAATCCAGAGACTGAATGAGAGCAGTGGCATGACCAACAAACATGGCATAACAAGTTGCCCCCACGATCATACTCAACATGGTTATCCAGAGGTCGGACATGCTGACGGGGGCACGGGCTCCATAACCAATGCAGAGCATATGGCTCATGGCTTTGAAGAGTGCGTATGAGTACTGCTTTCCCCAGGAATCGTTCTGCAAGAAAGGAGACAAGTGACTGAGCCAGCAAGCAGCTGAGGGGGAAAATACCTTTGTACCTGTACAGTGGGATCATAGATTACTGACTCTGAAAGAGCAGGCTGATAATGTATTCTCTGTGAGTGAGAAGAGATATTCCTTCTAAATTAATTGTAAAATAAAGCGTCAGAGATTCTGCCAGATAATACTTAGCACAGTGAGATGGAATAAAATACACTATTGTATTCTTAAACATGCGTACTAACCTAATTACAAGGAGACTAAAGGTCAATTTTATTTTGCAGTCCCTGGCAGACAGATTAGAAAGAGCTGAGCATGCAGATGTATCAAGTGCAAGAAAGTAGCATTTTGTCTTAATATGCATGAATATACTCCTCCTAAATGGCCTCATTTAATTCTTTCTAGTTGTTAATTTGAACACACATCCATGTTTTATCAGCTGGTTCACCTTCCAAAGACAGAAAAAAAAGTGTCATTTGTTTTAATGTCTTGTGTTTTCTTGTAATATTATGTTTATACTGAAGCAGCTCAATTCTAAAGAGGTCTGTTTATTCTGCAATCATAGCAAATTCACATCCATAGCCAAGACCTACGAAACACAGCTAAAAATAAAAGGTGAATCCCTGAATCCTGCATTTCTGATGTGTAGCTACCATTTCCCATCTCTCTGGATGATTAGAAGGACCTGTCAGCTCACTCTCAAGCTTTTAAAATTGCAAAGGTGTTGTCAGCATCCTCCCTTCAGCTTCACATAGAGACAATGAAAGGGACTGTTGTTCCCAGAGAAAAGCAGACATGTTAACACATTCCAAAAAGACCTGGGACTCCTTGTCAGATTTTTCTGTTTTCCTTGCCAAAGGAATAAAACAAGAACAGGAAAACAAATTGTGCTTGGAGGCACACAGCGTACATCAGAAATCACAGTATTTACCACAAAGAACTGAGAATAATTTAAAAAATGAAGAAGTGTAGAAGGAAGAACTGGGATGACATTAGTAATATTAGGCAGTTATCCTGTGCCAGTGCCCAATATACAGGACCAAAAAACCATAATTTTGTTCAAATAAAGCTTGAAATCACCAGTAGTCTTTATATATAAATTTTACATATGAAATGTCAGTATTTGTGTCTCCTATTCATACAAGCTTTGCTCAAATTCTCTTGTTTCTCAAAGAGCTTTGGGCTTGCTCTCTTGCCATTTAAATGACAACGTTACCAACTATGCTTATGCTTTTCATTTATTAAAATGCTTTCTTCTAGACCACCTATAAATAACTGGTTCCAGGAAATAGGCTAACAATTCTTGGATTGCAGATGGAAAAGTTATTATTCATTCACTAATACAATAATTTACAAATTAATAGTTCCTCTGTAATTACACTTGTTTTGCTTTCTAAGTTAAAGCTTTTTCAATTTGTGAGCTGTTTCTTTCTTCAGAAGTGAAAATTTTGTCTTGTAAATACAGTTAAGGAGTAGGTTTTCAATGTCTGTATTCAGCAAAAAATAAATAAATATACATACAAAAAAACCCCTTAGACTGCTGGGAATCAGATAGGTTTCACTGAGTAGCGACGAAATAAGTTTCCTTTTGTTTTGAGGCTTTAAAAAATACTCAAATAATGAAAGAACTGAAGAAGCTTCCCTGAAAAAGCTCAAGTTCAGGATTCAAGTACCAAGATGGAGCCAAGAACTCCTTGCTGTCTGGGTCAGTGCAGGTATTTTAATGCAAGTTCCCTGTCTCTCAGGAAAGCAACTTTCTTTACAGTTGGACTTTCCTTCCAGACGGTATCAATCTCCTTTGTGTGGAAATAATTAATAAGGTCATTGTGAGAGACCCGTACCAAATTCTTTAGCAGTTGCAGCTTTATGTAGACTATACTGAGGAAAAAAAATAAACTCCTCTTGCTGGAAAAAATTAATCTGTTTTTTTTTAAGGCTACAATTAGCATTATTATTCAAGAGGTTCTAAGATCAAAACAGTTTTTTGCAGGGCTCCATACTGTGGATCTTGCTCCTAAGCTGTATTTTTAGCATAACTATTATAAATATTAAATAAAAATAAAAATTTATCTTGATATCACAAATTAATCTTTTCTATTATATCCTTGATGTGATATATCTCAATTAAAATTATTTTAGTAAAATGATATTTTTACATCAAAGTCTTTGAGTAAATCCAAATGTTAGTTGATTTACTTCTTGACTGAGATCCTTTCCAAGCCTGTCAATTTAAGCAAAATACCATTGTGCTTAAGAAAGCATAAGGAAATGGAAGTGAGGAGAAGCAAGAAGAAACAAAATACAAGGAGGGCTTTCTTCTAGGTATGTAACACGGTGAGTGAAAAATAAATTGAGTACTACTTGAGAAGTAGTACCATGCAGGAGTAAGAGAGCTATAATGACAGAAGACAAAAATCTAAAAAGGTATATCAGCATAACCAAATATATGTTTAACCACGTATGTACCTTTACATATATGTCAAAATAGGATCCAGCACCTCATCAGTTATGTTTGCAACTAAACCCAGAGTGGAGGTCAAGACCATCTTAAATGGCCATTTTGGAGTACAAGCAGCATTAGATACTATGTAGCTTGTGATAGACCTTATCACAGGTCAGGCTCATTTCAGACATTGGTGAGTGGATAGTCTCCAGAACCTGGTCCTCATGTGGGCAGAAAGCGTTTAACAGAAGGACAAAAAAATCTGGTGAAAAAATTTGACAAAACACGTGAGCTCAACTTGAATTTGTTTGAGTATTTTGTTGCTGAAAATACTTGCCAATTATTTTTTTGTTTCTTTTGCCTAATAATCAATCAGCTCTTGTAAAATCACTTACCTTTTTAGTTTGCATGGGCATTTTAAAAAAATAATACTAAAAAAATACCATTGTGGAGTGTACATGTTTCTGTAGTTACTTGCATTGCTCAATGATTTATCGCATATATAAATCCGTTAAAAAGAACATGGGTAATAATGTCAAATCCTATAAATCATGAAGGCCACTATCAATATTGATCTATGAAACAATAATAATTACTTAATTATTCTTCTAGCTGTGTTGTATAACCTAGGATTTAGGCAGGAGCAACTCTTAATTTTATTGTGAGAGCCTGGAATTTTCCACAACCCCATTCCAATGTGGTATTCTTTGCTGTATAGAGGTGAGGAGCGGCCATTTCTCTACAACTAGCCTACAGAGATGGTTTTTTTAATAGGAAGCATTTTTGCGCTGGCATCATAAAGAGATTTTTACATAACACATTTACAGATAATATCCCTGAGCTAATAAAAGCCTGTTCCATGAAATAAAAAATCCTGTGTTTACACAGTCAGCTGTTCTTTAATATAATTTTAAATATTAGTATTTCTATAAATACATGTCAAATGTTTTCCTAAATGGTCATATTCTGTTTTTAATGTATAGATTGCAAAAAAGAAAAACAAACAACACCTTACCCACAAGCTTCTAGGAGCTGAAAAGATCTCCTATCAATCAGTAAAAAAGGCATTTAATTTCCTAGTTGACAATGGGTTGATCACTCTTTTCAGATTAGTAGTAATCGGTTTAAAATGTTTTAAATGAAATGACATTAATTTGGGAAAACTATTAAAGACTGTAATTGTGAGAAATACCAAAGCTGTTTATACAAGGATTGATTACATAATCTAGCTTGATGACATTAGGAAATCCTCACATTTGTGAAAGCAATGATCACTGATCATTTGCAATTAGTTCTGTAACTACACTAACTTAGCAGTTATCCTGAAGAATACATTAATCATACGGCACTTCTGATTTTAAATGTCTATTTTCAAGCCTCTTCTTTCATTGCAGGATCCTGTGCTTTATCTTGTAACTTTGCTTGACCCTCCTAAAAATATCTTTTTGTAATATTAACTTTTCAGCTAATAAGAAATAAATTATGGAAAGACCAAATGACATCTTGTAATGCACACCAGTAAAAGGCAGGAAAAGAGAATTGAGTAAAAAATGTGCCTCAGTGTATTAAGAAGGGTTTCTCTTTTACTGGAATATATGCAGGTCTTCACCAGAAGATTTTATTGTTATCAAGCAAATCAATTCCACTCCCATATTGTAGTCATTCTTTCACGCACAGCTTATCTTCCCACAGCCATACACTTGCACTAAGATATAAACTGATTTAGAAATCTCCTAACAGACTATTGCAAATATAATAGTGGTTTTCACATTTTTTACTCAATTCCGTTTTCCTTTCACATCACAGTCATAGCATGTGTCATGAAAATGGTCCTCTATGCTTGCCAAGGGCATGCTTTAAAATCATTGTGCAAAGATTGATACAGGAATTAAGAAAAATGTCTAAAAGGATCTTGAATTCACAATCTGGATTCCCCCTTCAAAAACTGCAGTAGGAGAGGGGAAGTAGCCTGTCGCTACCGCAAAGAATTTGCCTTGTAATCAATCACACACCCATTCATGCCTATCACTGCCTCTAAGGTGTTCTGAAAGTAAGTGGTATCTGAAGAAGGGAAGATGGATACAAATCTTGATAGGATATAGATGGTTTCTGTCTATTCTAATAAACTAGAAAGTATCAGAAAGCGTTTCCAAGCTCTAGAACTTGGTTCTCATGGGTGCCCTCTTTGAAGGACCTCTGGCGTTGCACTGGTCACACAGCATTCTCCCATATCATTTAAGGAAAAACACCTGAATGAGTAAGCTCAGTGGAATAAGCAGATGTCTTCAGAAACTTCTCAGCATTTCTCTCTGCTGATTGATGCACATATAACACTGTGCAAATAACTCAACATATACTTTCAAGACCATTACTGGCAGAAAAATTTTCAGAAGTGTTTGGCATTGCATTCCACAGGAAAAGAAGTTTGACTGGAGAAGCAATGACTAAATAGAATAGATCACCTTTTCATGGTAAGGATGAATATTTTTACTTGTAGAATCAGTGTGGTAATTCATAAACAGCAACAGAAGAGGAGATATTTGGCTTATGCACACAGCTTGGTCTTTCAAATATATCTGAGTAATGTTCACATGAGTAGGCCCATTCCAGTCAAAAGGATTGTTCACAGGGGAAAATATGAATCTCAGAACCTCATAGGGGAGTCTTCCCTGTACACTGCTCAGTACTGCTCTTTCTTCTGTGTATCAGTACCCAATCAGAGATACAACCATGAACTCCCACACCTGTATACAGAAAGCTATGAAATAATAAATTAAAGCTTATGGGGAAAAGAGTTTTCTATTCTTTTGCTTATGAATTAGCCTTCTCTGACTCATCCTTTTATCCAGTCACTGTGTCCCCTTTACTGAACTCATAAGACTGAAGAAAGTTTGCAATTCATAGATGTCATTTAGAATAAGATTCTATTTCAAATAATTACTTAAAGAAGAATTTTTAAGGAATTACAGCTCTTACAAAGATTTTATAAAGTTTATAGTAAAATGTTAAAAGTACAGACTATTTTTCTCATGTGAAAACCTAACAGTGCTAGTAAACATTTTCCCACCATGGAATTTGATTGTCTGTACTTGTAACTTTTCAGAAAGTGATTGTTTTGGCTTTTTTGTGGTTGTTTTGTTTTTCATTATCATAAAATATGGGCAAAAATAATTTTTTTACAAATGCGTAGCACTGAAACTGCAGATGCTAACATGCTATTCTATGCTGAATTTTGTTATTTGAGAATTTTTAGTGAAATTTATCAAATAATCTAAATATCTCAGACTTTTGACTTCTGTTCTCTCATAGCACACTCAAGATTTGATGTTCAAATCATATAGGTTTTGGATCCAAAAATAAACTTAAGTGCCACTGTTTACAAGAGACTGAATGGAACAGATAAACAATGTCCTTCAAAGGGAAAATACGCTGTAATCACAACAAATATAAAATAAGTATTGTCTGGACACAATAAGTGACTACAAGAAGTAAGCATATCTACAGGTTTTTAGTAAACATAATTTCACTGGGCAAGCAATGCATCCTTGCAGGATAAACCCTGTGTTTTTTATGGTAAACTGAAGTTCATGGAATATCAGTGTTCAGGAGAGGCAAAAAATCTAAGTACATTAAAGATGCCATGTTGGTTTGGTTTTTTATTGCTCTTTTCAGCTGGTGAAAGGAGATGGATATGATGCAAAATAGCTTACTTAACAATCCTTAAGCATTGAATCAAACCATTTATTAAATGCTTTTACAATGCAACCACTATGAAAAGCTTTGGATTTTCAGCAGTAGTCAAGTCTGATAGTCAAGAACAAGCATACGATAATGTGGGCTTAATATAGCACAGTTCTTGGAGACGGGTGAAGGAGTGAAGTGACATAAACCTGACTCGTGACTCCACGGTGTACTGCTTTAGTGAAAACTGTTAGGAAGAATGTCCACCATCACAGACAATATTTGCAACCAATTTAGAAAAGGGAACTTGGAAGAAGGAACTGCATCTATATTCTGCAAACAACTCGGACTAGACAGCAAATTATGTCAAACATCTGATCCCAAATACAATGACAAATGAAACTGATGTTTTTGCCAGTGGACATTTAACATTCTAAGCCCTATTGCCATTCTTTTGAATCAAAGTGAGTTTGAAGCTACATAAAAACAAGGAAGGAAACAACTAGCTTAGCAAATGGAAGAAAAATCTATTACTAGGCTAGGCAAACTTCATTCATTAATGGAAAGGCACATACACAGACATGCACAGAATCATAGTATCACAATGCTTTCTCACTAAGAGTATCTCCAAACATTTAGAGGCTGATTCTCCAAGAAATACTTTAATCCTTTTCTATATACATAAATACTCAAGCAAAATATTTTTTCTGTATTATTAGGAATGTGCCCTTAGCAAAAAAAATAAGAATTGCGGATTACAGTAGATTAAGATAGTCTAATATAATCCACTCATAAAGGCAAATATCCCTACATAAGTTATGAATATGTTTTAATCTGCTTAAAAATGATCAAGGTGAACCAATGCTACTTTCATGCAGAGAATCAGCATAAGGGTTGGGATTCAGGAATTTCAGTGCTTTGAAAAACAGGTTCTTTCCCTGGTAAGGTGATGCTTAGTACCACATAGGCAAATTAAATACTTTAATCCTTAGCCTAAAGATACAATTTTAATTATGTATTATTTTCTCTTTAAAGAATATATTTTTTTGAGGCAGAATTCAATGATGGTTTTAAGCATTCTTTTTCATTTTGCTGGCACAGCAGGAAACACTTGTCATTTTTTCAATTTTTTTTCCTAACCTGATGCCTTTGACACGTTAGGCTACAGCTGGTTAGTTTACAGTTCTTCAGGAAATTAACTTACTAAATATCTGAGCCCTCAAGAGGCTGGTCTGCTATTTTGGTAAATCACAGTCCTTCATCAAATACTATGTACTACAAAAAGATGTGCATTATTTTATTAGGCAGTGACAGCAGGAAGCAAAGGAGTTTTGCAGCTGAAATCCTATTGTGGCTCTATGAAAAGAACAAAACCTCACTGTCAAAGTAAGTAGGCTGGATCTAGGTCAGAGGCTTTTCCTTTTCTGAGAACTCATCTGAGTTTTGCCGGTGACCTGTTCTTAAACTCAGACACCCTAAAACTGCAAGTGCTTACCAGAGTCTATACTCTATTTCCACAGATGAGTGAATACATGCATGGACTAAGTAAAAATTACCTACTTTTAATGGATTTAACATTTTTTTAGCCACCTTGTCTTCTCACACCTCCATAGTAAGTATTTATGAGACAGCCGTTCCATTCTCATAGCAATAACAATGCCATTTAACTGTACAGAAATGCTTGGAAAGCATATGGGATACTTTCATAGCTGCAACATAAAAAGTAAGAAAGTCTCTCACTAGATTTAAGAGTTAAACTGCATGCTTTGATTACAGGAAGACTCACAGAATTATCCTGCAGAGCAACTATAACATCCACCTACTGAGTAGTTTAAAGGAATTCAGTTTTCTCAGTCTAGATTCAGAGGATGAAAAAGCTTTGACTGAAACGGGTAAACCTGAGGCAGATTGCTCAGTCCACATGACAAACCCTGGGGAGAGGCCAGTCATGGGAGATGGATGATTGAGAGAGAAAGAAACAGGAAGAATATTATGATCTTGAGTGATGGAGGATCAACAGGAATAACTGTGCATTCCATTTTGTATTGTTTACACATGGGTATTTACAGTGATCAGCGGCCCAACTTGTCCTGGGTTTTATTGGTGAAAATAGATAATAAGGGAAGAAGGCATAATAAAATTTCACATCAGCTGACTTCAGGAACTTCACTTTGATGGCTGAGTCTATGAGTCTCTCCAGGCTTCCTGCACAGTCAGCAAAAATCAGACTCCCGCAGATGGTGATTTTGAGTAGAAGTATAATGCAGGAGCTCTTTATCACCCCCAGGGGATACTTTTCTTTACATCAGCTGCAGCAAGATCATATTCAACTGAAGCCACCTCTATTAGCCCCCTGAGCTACCCTGCTGAGCAGGTCTGTGTTTTAGGAAATGGCATGCCTCCATGTTTCTTCCTTGCTCCTATCTATCCACTGGAGAAAAGAAAAACTCCGGAGGACAGTCTCTTCTCTCAAGCTATGTTTTTATTTTAATGATTCATGGTTTTGGTCATGCAATTGAATTTGACATTCAGATTAGCATATGACTTTGCCCTTGCAAAAGCAGAGAAAATCAGTGGGGCTCTGCAAGAGGTGCTGAAGATTTGGCTAGGGTGAATTCAGTTCCAGTGCAGTGGTTTTAATGTAAGCACACTACAGTGAGACTGTCTCATAAAACACAGATAGGAGAAAGCATGAGACAAAAATAAGAGACTTAATGAGAACAGAGGAATGTTCAGAATGCAAACTTCATAATTGTTCATTTACACGAATAGAGTTACACAGCAGACAGCACAATGAGAGTAAGAGTTCTTGGATTCAGGACACATATTTCAATAACCACATTTTGAAGGCATGACACTTACTTTGCTTGAAAAAAGGTTGTGAAGGACGTTAAACTGTAAATATCTTAAAGGACTGAGATTCTAAAGAAAATAGCATAAGTATACAAAAACATTGTGTTACTTAGGTTGCACATCATTGGAAATTTTCCTTAACATGAAACTTCACATTCAGTGGGCACAGACTAAACAAGATTGATCTTAAAAATCTGATATCTACTAGATGTTTAGTATAACAAAAAGAATAGCCTTTGTTATTATTACTTGATCCATTGAAACAAAGTATTCAAATTATTTACTTAAGAGAAATTCAGTTGTTTGCCTTGAGTGAATATTTAATTATGTTAATAAATCCAGCCACCACAGCATCACGTATGGCACTAAGTACGAATAGTGATAAACAACAATAATTTATTTTTATTTCAATCATCCTCAGCGTACATAGGTACAGACAAGTTTCAGCTGACTTACAAATAAAAAGTTTCATAATGCCTATGAAAACATTACAGACTAAAGGTATAATGTTATTGGATAAAGTCTAATTTCAGATCACATGGCTACTTCTTCCTTCTGCAGTTTACATTAAAAGTTGCAAAACTGTTTACTAAATAAGAAAATATATTAAAGCATTTTTCAGATCCAATCTTTAGAATCAAATCTGTGCAAAAGAATAAAAATCACTATCTGGGAAGAACTTCATCAGAAGACATATCAAAAGAGTTTTAATTCTTCAGCACAGTAAAATGCTATGTTTTTCAATTATCTTTTAAAATAAAACTGAGTTGTGATTCATCAGAAACACAGGTTATGGTGTATTTGGGTGAGTTTTTCATTGATACCATACTTATTTAGTTGTTAATTCAGATTATACATTCAGTGTCACCACTTTAAGGGAAAAATGTAAAGGGCATTTTTTTCTGTCTTTAAAATTATTATTCGTGAGTAATTTTTGAAGAATATCTTCTAGATATTCTGTATACAGATGTCTGTATTACTGTGCATGCAAGCAATAAGCACCTTCTTTTATCAAGTATGAAAGATTTTTAAAGCAAAAGACTAAAACGAACAGGCTTTGTTAAACCCTAGAAATCCTTCAAATTTTATTTATTTACACACAGGCCAACTTTACTCAGATCATGCTGAGATGAATGAGTGTACTGGCTCATTCTGTTGTTTTGTTGTGTTTGGTTTTGGGTGGGTTTTTGTTTGTTTGTTTTTGTTTGTTTGTTTTAAATTCTTTTGCTTCAGAAGCTGTATTTCTCTTTAAACTGCACCATTCCTTCTTTCTCCACCCCTCATTGTTTTGTGTGTGCCTTCACAGCTCAACTAAACTGGTTTAGGGTCAACACATTTTATTGATTTGCAAAACACATTCTGTTAGAAGCAGTGCAGTTACACTGTTATTTCTGAGAGCACATGGCACTTCCAGGATGTACTTCCTGCCACCATTTGTATGTTATCCTTTCCACAAACAGATGCTTTGAAAAGATACTGACTGCAAAAGCTTAAGGGACCATCATCTTTGCATAGTCATACAACTCAGAAATAAACTTATTTATTTTAGAATAAGTTTTATACTGCTTCATTTAGGCATTAAAGAGTAAGTGGCAGCAGAAAGGTCTTTCTGTAAGAGTAAAGTTCTGACAAACAGTGTTAGAGAATCACAAGAAAGTAAAAGCACATTCCATATATTCTGTATTGCATCTGTGTTTAAAATACAGAGATGCAGGTAAGGGGCAGGAATTCTTTCGGTGAATGGTATGGGTTATGAGAGCTGACGAAGAGATATCTACATAGGTCCGAAAATTCCAGAGCCAAATCTGCCCTACCTATCTGAAATGTAGCATGCTTCCCACTGTCCCCTGAAGTGTACCCTTCCAGAATGATTTCTTGCATCTTCTCTTCTTACAAACCTGAGTTAAATTTATGTTTTTCTCCCAACAAAGATTTTAATCATGCAACATCAACTTTACTTCTGAACATCTGGAAAAAGCTGTTCAAAATAAACTGAAAACTCCCTAAAATATTCTTCTGTCAATGATATTTAACTGACTTTACATTTGACATAACTGTTCTAATTATATTGACGACATAATTTTAACTGTTTTTTAAATTATTTGTGATAAACACAGGGATATTACACATTATTGCAAAGACTTACAAATGATCAGTGCTATGCCTTTATTCATGACTGCTATTCAACTACTGTCTGCAGAAGTGAACTAGCAGTCTGAGCAGACTGACTGAAAATATCACTTCTAAGTATAAAGTGTTCAAAACCAGTCATGTAAATCCCTCCCTATCTATATCAACATATATAATCCTTTTTTGATTATATGTAGTGTTGTCAGAACACCAGGCTACCCTCACATGCAAGCTAACTTCATCCTTTTCTGAACATATAAGATTAAATACAGTGACTACACTCTACTGTGATTTTACCTAAAAACGACACACACAAAAAAAAAAATAATATGTAAATCCAAAATAAATGACATGATCTTATTTTATTACAGATTAAGGCATCTTGGAAGGACTAATATGATACATGAAGGGGACTGGAAAAGGTACGACTCATCTGTGAAGAATATGTTGTCTTGTTTCAATACCAATTGATGATTTTCAGAGATTGTTTAAAAGTATCTCTCTCATTGCTTTAGCAGTTGTTCAAGATACAGAAAAAATGTGTTACTGAACTAGTCCTGATAGTTTATATCTCTCTCTGCTCCAATCCTATTCATATGAGATTATCAAGACACTTTAGAAACAAAACCCAGCTATTGAAAACAAAGGGAATAAAATAATGAGTATGTAATATATGGTATGGAATAAGGGGTGGAATGTCCTGGTTTGAGCCAGGATTAAGCCAATTTTCCTTTTACTGATTTTTTTTTTCCTTCAGTAAGCTTCCTTTTAACTAGCAACAGTGTGTTCTGCTAGGCTGGTAAGACACTAGAATGTTTTTCTAACTACTGAGGCTTCAAGGTTGCACCTTCACTCTGCCGTCTCAGACACTACGGGGAGATCTGTGACCCCCCCGTAGAAGTCTGAGTTAGACAGACAGCAAAATTGGCCAGAGATATTCCATTCCATATATCTACGTAAGCTCAGAGGAAGGTCAGAGATCACAGAAGACAACTTTCCTCCTTCTTCTTCTTCCCTTCTCTTCCGTCCATGGCCGGCGTCCGGGCAGGACTCCGTCCATCCATCACCATCGACCCCCAGGCTCAAGGTCTCCTGACCCTCATCACCCTGTGCTTTCTCCAGCAGCAGCTCCGGGATTCCTTGGGATTCTTCCCAGTTCAGGGAAGTGCTGTGGGAGTTGCTGAGGGTGGGGGGAGGCAAGAGGCTTTTGCCCATACCTGAATATATCTGTATATAATTGTATATATTTTCTTGTATCATTCATTAGTGTTTTGATTAAAGCTGTGTAGTTTAGTTTTCAATCCAGCCAAGTCTCTCTCTTTTTCTCTCCCCCCTTCCCTACCTGGGTGTGGGGGGGAGGGGATCGAGAGTGTTGTTGTCAGACCTGAGTCAAACGCTGACATGAGGTAATGACAATAATGGTTTTTGGAGCTCAAGGAAAACTCTTTTTATTGTTACTGCTAGATTTAATAGGTTAGTACATGATTTATAACAGTTTTAAAAAATAGATACTCAGCAGTTTTTTAATGCTAAGATTTCTCTTCCTCCCACATGAGAAAAAAAAACCCTACTGCAAATTATGAAAAGTGGTATACAGACTGAAGTCCCATCACATGGCTTTGTTCCTTTCCTTATGTTATCAATATTTTCTTCTAATCAGTAAATGAAACAGAAATAAAAATCCAGAGGGCAGAAAGAAAACAAAACACATTTACGGAGCATTTAATGTTTTAAGTAAATTAACACGAGTAAGCGTTCACTGCTTGCTCATACAAGTAACACAGACATCTGCACACATACTATCTAGGTGATATTATTCAAAATTTACTCATGAATGACAATATTAAATAAAATATGGGACATTCCAGATAATGCAAAATTTGTGGAGTATTACTGCATTTATTCTGTGTAAAGCCCTTTCCATAATTTCTTTTATATTACATTATTTTCTAAAAGTTTTATACCTCTATTAGAATTACTTCAGATTGAGTCTGCTCAAATGAGTGTATATGCAGAAAGCAGGAAGAGCAGGAAAGGGAAGGGAAGTAAGTAATGTTAAAGAAAATTATCCTACTCTTTTAAAATAGGCAAAATACGTGCAGCCTAAATCAAACTTTTCTACATCACTGGCCTGTATATATAAAAACTATGAGCCAAATCAGTTTAAACATTAAGAAAAATCAGAAGATTAAAACAAATGAAAGAAATTATAAGTTAATGTATTTTCATGCTTTCCTCATGATAACCAGAACTGGATGCAAATCGAGACTGCCAGTCCTACAGGGAATTCTCCTTATTTAGCTTTTAGCTTCATTCTGAATTGAAGTGAAAATATGAAATATGAACATTTCCATGGAAAGAGATGTTCAGAAATAATCAGTTTTAGAAACATTCTTATGGTACAATCTTGACTCTCTTTGGGACTTTGGAAATCCGGATGACAGATCCTATAGACTACTGATGCAGGTTTGGTGGACAAACGTCAATGGAAACAAAAATATCTCAAGTGTCTGATGTATGAAAGTGCATCAGTTTAGAATTACATGACCCAGAACAAAGTACCTTGCTTTGATTTTTTCTAATGTGAAATGTAAGCATTCTAAATGCACAATTTCTGGTGGCCAGTTTTTATGCCTAATTGCATCTCCATAGAGACTTTGCTTTAGATGTACTTTAGATATTAGGATGAGTCAGGTGCTGAATAGCCATGGGTAAAAAGTTCACATTTGATATGGCAAAACCCCTCAGTAAAAAAGCAGTACAGTCAGTGCTCTTGAGAAAACATGATTGTGATATGGCTGATAAAGACCCCTGGGCAATAACATGCAACTTGTGCGAAGCCAGTTATCTTCATACAGTCTCAAAGCATACAGAACAAGAATGAGACTGTGTATATTAATATAGGTTCATAATGAAAAAGAAATATTTGCTGAAGAACAGCTGTGTAAGAATGATATTCATCTGGATGTATCTGCATCTGGATTTGTTCTGAGAAACCTGCTCTGGCATAAATATTCCAAAGGTTCAGCTTTTGGATTTTCCAGTCACAGAAGGCCACCCATGGAGAGCTATTTCAGAATAATTGCCCTACACTGATATTCCAGTTCAACCTGGAGTGCCACCAAGTGTAGATATACACTGTTGACAGGGCGAAGTAGAATGATTCAGGTTTCTCAAAACAAAGGGAACACTCTCTTCTATCAGAGAGAAGCTGCATTTCACTATGAGGTGCTCATGACACCCCACAGCCCCGAAATTTATTCTGTGGCAAATGAGGGATCTAAAATATGAGAGATCTAAGTTGTGTTTCTGCTTTTGTTCACATTTTTTCTTAAAGTAATGGCTTAAGGCATGCTTTATGATGTCTGTTATTTTTATGTACAATGCCTATAAAACACATTAGACTTAACCATTTTATGTGCAGTGTCTTTTATTATTTTAAGTATAAGGCTGACATAAAATATTTTGTAATTCAGTTACCAGAAATCTTTTCACATGATACTGCAGTATAAGCATATATGCGCTGGGTTGAATCTTAAGGGGAAAACTAAGAAATTAAGTTTTTATGATAAATCTCAAGGAGGGCAAGTCTCTCCTTACATCCTCATCTTGTTAACTTCCTATTAGGTCTGATGATGATGAAGAAAAAGTGTGAAAATAAGTTAGGATCTATTAGGTATATCAATTTGTTTTGCATGCTTCCTCAAATTGTTCCATTACTCTTAACCCATTTAAGAAAGAGTAGCTTTGTATCCGAAAGAAACAGCAGCGCACAAGGCAGCCAACTAATTCACTACAGAAATCCTCCTCTTTAGCACCTGTTATCACACGAGTAACACAGTGCTACAATCAACACTTAAAAACATGGGTGTCCTAATTTAGGTGATCCTTCCGTGTAGCACTGAGCATCAGTATCTACTAAAATTATTCACCATTAGAATTACATAATTGTATCATAGAATCACAGAATCATTTAGGTTGGAAAAGACTATTAAGATCATCAAGTCCAACCTTTAATCCTACTCTGCCATTTTCACCCTTAAACCATATCCCCAAGCACCACATCTATACAACTTCTAAACATATCCAGGGATCTTGACTCAACCACCTCTCTGGGCAGCCTTTTACAATGCCTCACAACCCTTTCAATTTATTTTTTTTTCCTCATGTCCAACCTAAACTTCCCATGGTTTATCTTTAGGGCATTTCCTCTTGTCCTATCACTATTTACTTGTGACAAGAGACTAGCACCTTCCTCTCTACAATGTCCTTTCAGGCAGTTATAGAAGGTTATGAGGTCTCCTCTCAGACTCCTTTTCTTCAGACTAAATAGCTCCAGTTCCCACAGCCATGCTTCATCAGACTTGTTCTCTGAGCCCTTAACCAGCCTAGTTGCCCTTCTCTGCAAGCACTCCAGCACCTCAATGTCTTTCTTGTATTGAGGTGCCCATTCACCACCACTCTCTGGGCCTTGCCATCCATCCAGTATTTTATTCAATGGAGAGCATAACCATCCAAACCGTGAGCAGCCAGTTTCTCCAGGAGAAAGCTAAGAGACAGTGTCAAAGGTTTTACGAAAGCCCAGGTAGACAACATCCACAGCCTCTCCCTTATCCACCAGTGGATTCCCAAAATATGGTTATGTTGTAACTGGTATTGCCGTATTTCCAAACTGTGTTGTAAACGGAGCACTGATCTGAGATGGGCAATACCACTTAGTTTGATCCTGGTTCATTGCTTGTAGAGATTTTCATTCTTTTATCTGTTACTAGAAGCATTGCTATAACTAGATAGACATACATTAATATAAATATATGAGTATAAAGTACACTGAAGTAGTTGAATACCTCATGAGATCCTCAGTGCTTGTAGTACTCAGATGATTCCCAGATGTTGCATATTTTCTAAGCACCCAATTTAAGACTGTGGGATTTGATTTACATAAGCTTTTATTGCTAAGCACTGCAAATGAAGTCAGGGAATATAATACTTTAAACATGGCTTTACAATATTTTGCCATATAATAAAAAGGTACTGAAAAATATTTGTGAAGCTCTAAATGATGATTATTACATGATGATCAAATGCAGAAATACTTCATCAGAAAATGCCCCTATGTCCAACTAGAGGGAAGAAGGTGCTGAGCTCATGTCCTATCAAAAAGGAGAAAACCCAATGCTGAGTAAGACATCAAATTACTACAATAAATTCCTTGAGTAAAGCAGAGATCTTATTGAAAAAAAATGGGATTGTGTAGTAGAAAATGGGGTTCATTACTAAGAAACATTGAAAATTAAAGTGTTATTACTAAACAGTTTCTGTTCATATTAAGTATGTTAGCATAGTTCTTAGAACACTATAAATCTTCACCATCTCCCACACTTCTGAATTTGCCCATCAAGTATTCATTTCAGTAATTCATTTTATAATGAGAGACTTTCAGACTCTATGGCAGAAATTCCCAGTTTTTTTCCTAGCAATGCTGATACTGATAGGTATTAAGATATGAAGTCTAATATCTGATTTCTTTTGTCCCTGAGGAAATTAAACAAAGGGGAGTTAATGTATCAGAAAACCCCCTTTCACTAAATCCAAAACCTAGAAAACCCCAAGGGCTGCAAACAATCCAACTGCAAGAACAGTAAGGAAAAGACAGAACAAAGAAACCAGAGCACCTGAAGGGTCCTTGTTGAGCAAACATTGGCTGACTGCCATGAGAAAAAAAAGCCAAAAAAAAAAAAAAAAAAAAGTGCCTTTTCCAAAAGATTTATAATCCCTTTTGGCTTTTAAAAACCTCACCCTTCAAGTTAAATTCTATACTTCTCTGCTAGATTTTTCTCTTACTAAGGCAACTTTACACCTGAAAAATATAGAACTGTCAGGTAAATACCTTGTTTAAAGGACGATGTGATTTCCTAAACAGAGATCACGGAATCACAGAATGTTAGAGGTTGGAAGGGACCTCAAATAATTATATAGAGCAGGATCACCTAGGGCACATCACACAGGAATGTGTCCAGGAGGGTTTTGAATGTCTCCAGAGATGGAGACTCCACAACCTCTCTGGGAAGCCTGCTCCAGTGCTCTGTCACCCTCACAGTGAAAAAAAATGTTCATTATGTTTACATGGAACCTCCTGTGCTCCAGCCTGCACCCACTGCCCCTCATCCTGTCACTGGACAGAGAAGAGAAGAGCCTGGCTCTGCCCTCTTGACACTCATTATTGAGGTCGCCCCTCAGTCTCCTCTTCTCCAAGCTAAGGAGACCCAGCTCCCTCAGCCTTTCCTCTCAGGGAGATCAAATCTAGACAGGAAAATATAGGTTGGAGATCTTCACATACTGTTTCTTTGAGGACTACCGTGCCTTTGAGTCTGCCACAGGTGACATGAAAAGCCAAAGCATAGGTCCAATACAAAAATTAATAATCTATTGCAAGGTACGCTTTATTGCAGGCAGTCATACTTAGATGGCCAGATTACAACAGTGGCAAAAATGTAATCTCTCATCTCTACCTGCCAAGAAACTTTCCCATGTAAGACTTGACCATAACTGTTCATCAGTTGGGACCCACACACCATGGTTTTTTAATTCACTGCAGCTGACAGTGAATGCAGAAACTCAGTTTGCACAGACTGACGATAGGAGAGAATCACTGTTTTTCTGTTCCTGCACTTCTCCTGGTTTACGCTGCAAGTTTTACTCCTATTTTTCTGAAGAACTATTGACTCAAACTCTGAGGTATGATAAAGATGTTTGATGTATGAGTCATTAGGTAAGTACACTAGTCTGAAGTAATGCAGATCAGAAAGCTGAGGATAAATCACAAAAGGACCCAAAGAAAACAGGCTTTCTGAGCCAAGGAGAAATTAGGTAGCATCATTAGGCAAGTCTGAGAAGCTTCTTCAGAAAAGACCTTTTTTAGCAGTGAAACTCACAATCCTAGTGTCGGGAAAAAACATAAGGAATTGCAACAGGGAGCCACATACCTTTGCAGAAGGAACTGACATTTTCTGTAATGGATTATTGCAACATGGGTTACAATGAGTGGAAAATAAACAGCTGCTGCTTACTTTTATATTGTATTTACTGTTTTGCTTTTTTTTTTTATATTTAAGAGAAGTGCATCGATATTCTGGAGGAGCACAAGATCCTGCCTGTCAATAATAACTCTGTATTAATAAAATCAGTGCAATTTAATGTCATTAAAGATATACAAGTGGCAAGTGGGATTGCGTTTAGAAAAATATAGGAAAATACCAACTCTAGCTTTCAGTTCCTAGTGACATGAAGGCCACTGTTAGGAACTAGGCAAGAACACTCATCTGAGAGTACAGATGGACTCATTAGTAGCATTGATTATGACAATATCCAATGTGATTTGAACATTTTTGTTGAACTACTTAGACTGTAGGTGGGTGCAGCATTAAACCTGGATGACCTTACTCCCTTTTACAGAGAAGGATTTCCATTTAATTTTAAAGTCTACTTCATGCTGCAATACGACATTTCTATCATCCTTTCAACGATGAAAATCCAACCAATTTGTTTTGCTTTAATTGCATTGAGTCACATTGTCCAGAGATGCAGTAAGGAAAATGCTGAGTTTCATTATGTTATTCCTTTGTGATATTAAATTGGACTTACATTATTTTTCTTAACAATATTCATAAAGTAAAATCATAAGCATGCCTGTGGAATTTGAATATTTTCACACGTCAGTTGCACAGAAGAAACAGCTTTTAGGAGAAGGCTTTTAGAAGTTCTTGCACTCTGCAGCCTGAGGCAACCAATGCACAACACAGAAGGGAACCATGGACTGGAAGAGTACTCTGGCCTGTGCCAATTGAGGAGACAGCACGTCATCTTCATGGCATTCTTACTTCCTTTAATATCCGGTGATCTGCAAATGCTCTGTCTTGTAACTCACTTGCATATTGGAAAACTAAGTTTTTCTGCCTGAACACACATTGGCTTGAGTAAGTCTTCAAGTAAATGGTCATCATGAATAAGTGTTAAAATTTTACTTTAAAGCAAAATTGGTGTATTAGCCTGAGGTTAGCCCTTGCAATAGTGTCATTTTGACAAATGTACATTGGAGACACAGTGTGAAATCCAGGAAATGCTCACAGGAACTTTCCCCTAAACAAAAAAAGACTGAAATTCAAAAAGGAGTAATTTTGACTTTCTTAGAAAAGTTGTATTTCAATATTGTTTGACTTAAATTTTTTTAACAGATCTCCAGATGCATACAGGTGTAAGGAGTTATCTTTACCTACTAATTGTCTGAAAACTCTGATTAAAGTCTGAGTAAAGGGGAATACTTTGACAGAAAGGTGCTTTAATGTAGCTAG